>NW_022603515.1:2500-32500 GCF_008692095.1 Etheostoma spectabile
TTTATGAGGCTTAATGAGACTTTATGAGGCTTTATGAGACTTTATGAGGCTTTATGAGACTTTATGAGGCTTTATGAGACTTTATGAGGCTTTATGAGGCTTTATGAGACTTAATGAGACTTCATGAGACTTCATTAGGCTTCATGAGACTTTATGAGGCTTTATGAGACTTAATGAGACTTCATGAGACTTCATTAGGCTTTATGAGACTTCATGCGACTTCATAGGGTTTTTGAGACTGTATGAGACTTCATGAGGCTTTATGAGGCTTTATGAGGCTTTATGAGGCTTTATGAGGCTTTATGAGGCTTTATGAGACTTTACGAGGCTTTATGAGGCTTTATGAGACTTTACGAGGCTTTATGAGGCTTTATGAGACTTAATGAGACTTTATGAGGCTTTATGAGACTTTATGAGGCTTTATGAGGCTTTATGAGACTTAATGAGACTTCATGAGACTTCATTAGGCTTCATGAGACTTTATGAGGCTTTATGAGACTTAATGAGACTTCATGAGACTTCATTAGGCTTTATGAGACTTCATGCGACTTCATTAGGCTTTTTGAGACTGTATGAGACTTCATGAGGCTTTATGAGGCTTTATGAGGCTTTATGAGGCTTTATGAGACTTTATGAGGCTTCATGAGACTTTATGAGAATTTATGAGACTTCATGAGGCTTTATGAGACTTTATGAGGGTTATGAGGCTTTATGAGGCTTTATGAGACTTTATGAGACTTCATGAGGCTTTATGAGACTTTATGATACTTTATGAGGCTTTATGAGGCTTTATGAGACTTTATGAGACTTTATGAGGCTTTATGAGACTTTATGAGGCTTTATGAGGCTTTATGAGGCTTTATGAGGCTTTATGAGGCTTTATGAGACTTTATGAGAGTTTATGAGACTTCATGAGGCTTTATGAGGGTTTATGAGACTTTATGAGGCTTTATGAGGCTTCATGAGGCTTCTTGAGACTTTATGAGAATTTATGAGACTTCATGAGGCTTTATGAGACTTTATGAGGCTTTATGAGGCTTCATGAAGCTTCTTGAGACTTTATGAGAATTTATGAGACTTCATGAGGCTTTATGAGACTTCATGAGGCTTTATGAGACTTTATGAGACTTTATGATACTTTATGATACTTTATGAGACTTTATGATACTTTATGATACTTTATGAGGCTTTATGAGACTTCATGAGACTTTATGAGACTTCATGAGGCTTTATGAGACTTTTTGAGGCTTTATGAGGCTTTATGAGGCTTCATGAGACTTTATGAGAATATTTTAGGCTTTATGAGACTTTATGAGACTTTATGAGGCTTTATGAGACTTTATGAGACTTTATGAGGCTTTATGAGACTTTATGAGGCTTTATGAGCCTTCCTGAGGCTTCATGAGACTTTATTAGAATTTATGAGATTTCATGAGGCTTTATGAGACTTTTTGAGACTTTATGAGACTGTATGAGACTCTATGAGACTTTACGAGACTTTATGAGACTTTATGAGAATTTGTGAGACTTTATGAGACTGCATGAGACTTTACGAGACTTTATGAGACTTTATGAGACTGTATGAGACTGTATGAGACTGTATGAGACTTTACGAGACTTTCTGAGACTTTCTGAGACTGTATGAGAATTTAAGAGACTTTCTGAGACTGTATGAGACTTTCTGCGACTTTAAGAGAATTTGTTAGACTTTCTGAGACTTTATGAGACTTTCTGAGACTCTATGAGACTTTCTGAGACTTTACGAGTGTATGAGACTTTATGAGGCTTTATGAAACTTTATGAGACTGTATGAGACTTTTTGAGACTTTACAAGACTTTATGAGACTTTATGAGACTTTACGAGACTTAATAAGACGTTATGAGACTTTATGAGGCTGTATGAGACTTTATGAGGCTTTATGAGGCTTTATGAGGCTTTATGAGACTTTACGAGACTTAATAAGACGTTATGAGACTGTGTGAGACTTTATGAGGCTTTATGAGGCTTTATGAGGCTTTATGAGACTTTATGAGGCTTTATGAGACTTTACGAGACTTAATAAGACTGTATGAGACTTTATGAGACTGTTTGAGACTGTTTGAGACTGTATGAGACTTTATGAGGCTTTATGATACTTTACAAGACTTTATGAGGCTTTATGAGACTTTACGAGACTTAATATGACTGTATGAGACTTTATGAGGCTTTATGAGACTTTACGAGACTTAATAAGACTGTATGAGACTTTATGAGGCTTTATGATACTTTACAAGACTTTATGAGGCTTTACGAGAATTTGTGAGACGTTCTGAGGCTTTTTTGAGACTGTATGAGACTTTATGAGGCTTTATGATACTTTACAAGACTTTATGAGGCTTTATGAGACTTTCTGAGACTTTCTGTGATCTATTAACCTTCTGAGCCCTGAGGCCATTTTTAAAGTTTATTGTCCGTCTGGATTAATTTTATATAATAACTTGTAAAACATCAACCCTGTTGTCTACAGTCAACATATGAACATCATTTATTTTCAGGAAAAACTGGGTTATTAGAATATTTGGGTTGCAGTGAGGTCATTTGCATGTTAAAAATGGTAGTAGGACCTTAAAGACAAGTAAATAAATAAAATGGAACATGAATCTTCCAGATATGTATTGATATCACAGACAGAGCAGTAAAACCTCTAAAACACTTCTCATATGTCTTGGGAGTCACACTGGGAAGAAATAATCATCATAACTCACACAGATGACAAAATACATTTTTTCAAAGAAAGTCAAGAGGCTTTTGCCCTCATGACATTTACTTATGACAATAACAACATAATAATGTCATATTTATTGATACTACACCCACAGCAATGATACACAAGCATTTGTGTCTAAAACAGTTCTCCTATATGCAAAAATAATCATAATAAACATTATAACTCATATGAAGTACATACTATTTATGTTTCTTCAAAAAAGGCCCAAATCTATTATATAAATACATAAATATATATACATATTTATATATATATTATATATATATATATATATATATATATATATATATATATATATATATATATGCCAAATCTCAAACCAGTGGGGCCATTTTCCTCTGTAGATATCTATCTTGTGCACTGTAGCATCTTTGATCGCATACTAGACTACTTTGACTGGGCGGAGGGCACTAACCACCCTCCATACACCGTGGGTGACGTAGTCTCCCATATAGGGGCATGCTGGTCCCTGTACTTCCCTAAACAGAGAGCAGACACGGAGCAGCGCGAGCTAGAGGCATAATTGAGCAAAAACGCAGTGGATTATGGATTATTATAAAGTGGATCAATCTTGGATGTAACGGTTTGGATTTAATGCTCGACAACCCCGAAAAAGGCTGGAAGTTCCAGGCAGGATAGAAAATCCCCTGTAGAGGCTAGAAGGACCCAGAAGAGACCTCCGTAACCGCTAACTCGTTACGTTTTAGCCGCAACTTTTGGTGAGTTGATATGTTTTATGGTTGCTAAATGATCAAACTATGAATCATTTAGCTTTGTGAGACTTTATGAGGCTTTATGAGACTTTATGATACTTTTTGAGACTGTATGAGACTTTTTGAGACTTTATGAGACTTTATGAGACTTTATGAGACTTTATGAGACTTTATGAGACTTTATGAGGCTTTATGAGGCTTTGTGAGACTTTATGAGGCTTTATGAGACTTTATGATACTTTTTGAGACTGTATGAGACTTTTTGAGACTTTATGAGACTTTATGAGACTTTATGAGGCTTTGTGAGACTTCATGAGACTTTATGAGGCTTTATGAGTCTTTATGAGACTTCATGAGGCTTTATGAGACTTCATGAGGCTTTATGAGGCTTTATGAGACTTTATGAGGCTTTATGAGGCTTTATGAGGCTTTATGAGGCTTTATGAGACTTTATGATACTTTTTGAGACTGTATGAGACTTTTCGAGACTTTATGAGGCTTTGTGAGACTTCATGAGGCTTTATGAGGCTTTATGAGACTTTATGAGACTTTATGAGACTTTATGAGGCTTTGTGAGACTTTATGAGGCTTTATGAGACTTTATGTGGCTTTATAAGGCTTTATGAGACTTTTTGAGACTTTCTGAGACTGTTTGAGACTTCATGAGGCTTTATAAGACTTCATGAGGCTTTATGAGGCTTTTTGAGACTGTATGAGACTTTTTGAGACTTTCTGAGACTGTTTGAGACTTCATGAGGCTTTATGAGACTTCATGAGGCTTTATAAGACTTCATGAGGCTTTATGAGGCTTTATGAGACTTTATGAGACTTTATGAGGCTTTATGAGGCTTTATGAGACTTCATGAGGCTTTATGAGACTTTATGAGGCTTTATGAGGCTTTATGAGACTTCATGAGGCTTTATGAGGCTTTATGAGACTTTATGAGACTTTGTGAGACTTTATGAGACTTTATGAGGCTTTATGAGACTTTATGTGGCTTTATAAGGCTTTATGATACTTTTTGAGACTGTATGAGACTTTTTGAGACTTTCTGAGACTGTTTGAGACTGTTTGAGACTGTATGAGGCTTTATGAGACTTTATGAGGCTTTCTGAGACTTAACTAAACTTTACGAGACTTTATGAGAGGGAGCAGTGGACATCGTAGTGCAGGAAGCGGACCAGAGGGACAGGAAGTGGAAGCGTTTGGAGCAGTTTGAATTTGCGGACTCCGACCAGACGTCTGATCTTCAGCCTGCAGAGCTGCATCAGAGGATGAGGAGGAACTGGAAGAGAACACAGACGCTGAGAAACCCCCCAGCCAATCACAGCCCAGCTCCCAAACCCCTCAGCCAATCACAGCCCAGCTTCCAAACCCCTCAACCAATCACATGCCCACCCCCATACCCCTCAGCCAATCACAGCTCACCCCCAGACCCCTCAGCCAATCACTGCCTGTTGTTTCTTACGAGCTTTGAGTCTGATTGGCTTCCAGTCGCTGCGTCTCTCTAGGACGTCGAGCAGCCGCGAGCAGAGACGAACGTGGCCGACGTAGTCCAGCAGCAGCGAGATGATTGGCCCGGCGCTACGGCAACTGGACACCGCCTCGCAGAACTGGAACAAGATGGAGGACACGGTCAAACACAAGATGGAGGAGACAGTCAGAAACAAGATGGAGGACAAGGGTCACCTGACACACTCAGACACAAGATGGAGGACACGGGTCAAATGCAAGATGGAGGACACAGTCAGAAACAAGATGGAGGACAAGGGTCACCTGACACACTCAGACACAAGATGGAGGACACTGGTCAAACACAAGATGGAGGACACGGGTCAAACACAAGATGGAGGACACGGGTCAAACACAAGATGGAGGACACGGGTCAAACACAAGATGGAGGACACGGGTCAAACACAAGATGGAGGACACGGGTCAAATACAAGATGGAGGACATAGTCAGAAACAAGATGGAGGACAAGGGTCACCTGACACACTCAGACACAACATGGAGGACACTGGTCAAACACAAGATGGAGGACATAGTCAGAAACAAGATGGAGGACAAGGGTCACCTGACACACTCAGACACAACATGGAGGACACTGGTCAAACACAAGATGGAGGACACGGGTCAAACACAAGATGGAGGACACGGGTCAAACACAAGATGGAGGACACTGGTCAAACACAAGATGGAGGACACGGGTCAAACACAAGATGGAGGACACGGGTCAAACACAAGATGGAGGACACTGGTCAAACACAAGATGGAGGACATAGTCAGAAACAAGATGGAGGACAAGGGTCACCTGACACACTCAGACACAACATGGAGGACACGGGTCAAACACAAGATGGAGGACACGGGTCAAATACAAGATGGAGGACATAGTCAGAAACAAGATGGAGGACAAGGGTCACCTGACACACTCAGACACAACATGGAGGACACTGGTCAAACACAAGATGGAGGACATAGTCAGAAACAAGATGGAGGACAAGGGTCACCTGACACACTCAGACACAACATGGAGGACACTGGTCAAACACAAGATGGAGGACACGGGTCAAATACAAGATGGAGGACACTGGTCAAACACAAGATGGAGGACACTGGTCAAACACAAGATGGAGGACACTGGTCAAACACAAGATGGAGGACACTGGTCAAATACAAGATGGAGGACACGGTCAGACACAAGATGGAGGACACTGGTCAAATACAAGATGGAGGACACGGTCAGACACAAGATGGAGGACACTGGTCAAATACAAGATGGAGGACACGGTCAGACACAAGATGGAGGACACGGGTCACTTGACATTCAGACGCTCAGATTTACTCTGTAACTGAGTCTAGTTTTTAAAGTGTGTAATTTGACTAGTATATATAATATATTATGATATAAAATAAATAAATTCTATAAAATCCCACGCGTGTGACTCACCTGAATGCGACGCTGCGGCGGAGCGACTCTGCTGTCGCGCATCTCCTCGATGGCGCGGTGCGCCGGCGCGACGGGGGGGTGGGTCTTCTCGCCGTGCGGGCAGTCGAAGCACGGCGCGGCGTCGCAGCCGTGGTCCAGCAGCAGCTTCAGCATCGGCAGGGACTCCATGCGGAGCAAGATGGCCGCCGGGAAGGCGCAGGGCTCCGTGGCGATCTGGGCGTTGGCGTTGGCGCCGTAGCTTAGCAACAACGCCGCCATCTCCATCCAGCACATCCGCACGGCGATGAGCAGCGGGTTGAAGACGTCCAGGTCGGGGTCGGCGCCGGCCGCCAGCAGCATGGCGGCGGCCTCCAGGTTCCCGTTGAACACGGAGAAGTAGAGCGCCGTGCTGCGCCGGTCCTGGAACATCGACGCGCGGTCGTCCGACAGCCGGCTGTTCACGTCGAAGCCGGACCGGACCAGCAGCGCCAGGATCTCGTCCCGGTTGTGCTCCGCGGCCACGTGGAGCGGGCTGATGCCGCAGCGCCGCACGCGCACCATGCTGGTGAGGGGGATCAGCAGCGCCACGATGCTGCAGGAGAGACGCCGTGATTACACAGAAATACACAGAAATATATAGAAAATATATAGAAATATATAGAAATATATAGAAATATATAGAAATATATATAGAAATACATAGAAAATATATAGAAATATATAGAAATATATATATATATATATAAACCCTAACGCTGCGCCACGATGCTGCAGGAGAGACGCCGTGATTACACAGAAATACACAGAAATATATAGAAATATATAGAAATATATAGAAATATATATAGAAATACATAGAAAATATATAGAAATATATAGAAATATATATATATATATAAACCCTAACGCTGCGCCACGATGCTGCAGGAGAGACGCCGTGATTACACAGAAATACACAGAAATATATAGAAATATATAGAAATATATAGAAATATATAGATATATATAGAAATATAAAACCTAACGCAGCGCCACGATGCTGCAGGAGAGACGCCGTGATTACACAGAAATATGTAGAAATATATAGAAAATACATGGAAAATATATGGAAAATATATAGAAAATATATAGAAAATTATAGAAAATATATAGAAAATATATAGAAAAAATATACAAAATATATAGAAAATTATAGAAAATGTATAGAAAATATATAGAAAAATATAGAAAATGTATAGAAAATATGTAGAAAATATAGAAAATGTATAGAAAATATGTAGAAAATATAGAAAATGTATAGAAAATATGTTGAAAATATAGAAAATGTATAGAAAATATGTAGAAAATATAGAAAATATATAGAAAATATGTAGAAAATATAGAAAATGTATAGAAAATATGTTGAAAATATATGGAAAATATATAGAAAATATATAGAAATTTATAGAAAATATATAGAAATTTATAGAAAATATATAGAAAAATATAGAAAATATATAGAAAATATGTTGAAAATATATGGAAAATAGATAGAAAATATATAGAAATATATAGAAATATATAGAAATATATAGAAATATATAGAAATACATAGAAAATATATAGAAATATATAGAAATATATAGAAATACATAGAAAATATATAGAAATATATAGAAATATAAACCCTAACGCAGCGCCACGATGCTGCAGGAGAGACGCCGTGATTACACAGAAATATGTAGAAATATATAGAAAATACATGGAAAATATATGGAAAATATATAGAAAATATATAGAAAATATGTAGAAAATATATTGAAAATATATAGAAAATATGTAGAAAATATATGGAAAATATATAGAAAATATATAGAATATATATAAAAATATAGAAAATGTATAGAAAATTAGTTGAAAATATATGGAAAATAGATAGAAAATATATAGAAATTTATAGAAAATATATAGAAATTTATAGAAAATATATAGAAATTTATAGAAAATATATAGAAAAATATAGAAAATATATAGAAAATATGTTGAAAATATATGGAAAATAGATAGAAAATATATAGAAATTTATAGAAAATATATAGAAATTTATAGAAAATGTATAGAAAATATGTTGAAATATATGGAAAATATATAGAAAATATATAGAAATTTATAGAAAATATGTAGAAATATGTAGAAATATATAGAAATATGTAGAAATATGTAGAAATATATAGAAATATGTAGAAATATATAGAAATATGTAGAAATATGTAGAAATATGTAGAAACATATAGAAATATGTAGAAATATAAACCCTAACGCAGCGCCATGATGCTGCAGGAGAGACACTTCCTAAATTAAATTTAGAGAGTCTCTTGTCTCCTCGTCCGTCCCCTTCCATCTGTCTTTGTTGCCCCCCCCATGTGTGAGACAGAGAGGAAATACTACAACTTCTTCTTCTGCGTTTTGTGGCGGGTTGCAACCATAAAACAACCTAAAACTTAATCAAGTCATTATTTATTCAGCAGATCGGGTTTCCATCAGCGTTTACCACAGAAGAAGAAAATCATCAAGATAAAATCTGATGAGACCAACGCGTTTCCTCTGAGTCGAAACTCATCAAATTCACCAAATTTGACTGTTTCCATGAAGCGTTTTTCATTCGCCATCCCTTCATTCAGATAAAACCATGAGGGTGGAACAGAGCTGGAGAGACTTATGAAACTCAGATGGAAACGTGATCATCAGTGAAGCACAGAGCAGATGCTGAAGGTGGACTAGTTCCTCAGACCGGATGTGGTTGTTCTGGACCGCGGCGTGGAGAGGCAGCAGGCCCGACTTCATGGACCGGTTAGTGTCCGCGTTCAGGGACAACAGAGCGTCCACCGCCGAGACATGACCGATCTTAGAGGCTTCAAACAGGGGCGTGGCTCCGTCTGCAGCCTGTCCATTGATATCTGCACCTGGGGACAGAAAGACCTTTAAAAAACACCTTAAGAAACACCTTAACATCCTGTCCCTTTATATCTGCACCTGGGGAGAGAAAGACCTTTAAAAAACACCTTAAGAAACACCTTAACATCCTGTCCCTTTATATCTGCACCTGGGGAGAGAAAGACCTTTAGGAACACCTTAAGAAACACCTTAACATCCTGTCCATTGATATCTGCACCTGGGGACAGAAAGACCTTTAAAAAACACCTTAAGAAACACCTTAACATCCTGTCCATTGATATCTGCACCTGGGGACAGAAAGACCTTTAAAAAACACCTTAAGAAACACCTTAACATCCTGTCTGATTATATCTGCACCTGGGGACAGAAAGACCTTTAAAAAACACCTTAAGAAACACCTTAACATCCTGTCCCTTTATATCTGCACCTGGGGAGAGAAAGACCTTTAGGAACACCTTAAGAAACACCTTAACATCCTGTCCATTGATATCTGCACCTGGGGACAGAAAGACCTTTAAAAAACACCTTAAGAAACACCTTAACATCCTGTCCATTGATATCTGCACCTGGGGACAGAAAGACCTTTAAAAAACACCTTAAGAAACACCTTAACATCCTGTCTGATTATATCTGCACCTGGGGACAGAAAGACCTTTAAAAAACACCTTAAGAAACACCTTAACATCCTGTCCATTGATATCTGCACCTGGGGACAGAAAGACCTTTAAAAAACACCTTAAGAAACACCTTAACATCCTGTCCATTGATATCTGCACCTGGGGACAGAAAGACCTTTAAAAAACACCTTAAGAAACACCTTAACATCCTGTCTGATTATATCTGCACCTGGGGACAGAAAGACCTTTAAAAAACACCTTTAGAAACACCTTAAGAAACACCTTAACATCCTGTCCCTTTATATCTGCACCTGGGGAGAGAAAGACCTTTAGAAACACCTTAAGAAACACCTTAACATCCTGTCCATTGATATCTGCACCTGGGGACAGAAAGACCTTTAAAAAACACCTTAAGAAACACCTTAACATCCTGTCCATTGATATCTGCACCTGGGGACAGAAACACCTTAAGAAACACCTTAACATCCTGTCTGATTATATCTGCACCTGGGGAGAGAAAGACCTTTAGAAACACCTTAAGAAACACCTTAAGAAACACCTTAACATCCTGTCCCTTTATATCTGCACCTGGGGACAGAAACACCTTAAGAAACACCTTAACATTCTGTCCATTTATATCTACACCTGGGGACAGAAAGACCTTTAGAAACACCTTAAGAAACATCTTAACATCCTGTCCATTTATATCTGCACCTGGGGAGAGAAAGACCTTTAGAAACACCTTAAGAAACACCTTAACATCCTGTCTAATTATATCTGCACCTGGGGACAGAAACACCTTTAGAAACACCTTAAGAAATACCTTAACATCCTGTCCATTTATATCTACACCTGGGGACAGAAAGACCTTTAGAAACACCTTAAGAAACACCTTAACATCCTGTCCATTCATATCTGCACCTGGGGACCGAAAGACCTTTAGAAACACCTTAACATCCTGTCCCTTTATATCTGCACGTGGGGACAGAAACACCTTAATAATAATAATAATAAATTGAATTTGTATAGCGCTTTTCCCGAGCTCAAAGTCGCTTAACAGGGTAGAGACAGTGTTTGTTTAAAAAAAAAAAAAAAAAAAAAAACTAAGGATAGGCAGAACCGAAAAGATGGGTCTTCAGACAGGACTGAAAAATGGTGAGGGACTCAGAGATGCGGATCTCATGGGGGAGGGAGTTCCACAGCCTTGGAGCTGCCCTGGAAAAGGCTCGGTCCCCAAAACTGCGGAGCTTTGACTTGGGGACATAGAGGAGACCGGCTGAGGTGGATCTGAGGGCCCGTGAAGGTTGGTAGGGGGAGAGCAGGACAGTGAGGTATGACGGGGCAAGGTGGTGGATGGCTTTGTAGGTGAGGACCAGGATCTTGTATGTGATCCGGTGAGAGATGGGAAGCCAGTGAAGCTGTTTTAGGACCGGAGTGATGTGTTGCCAGGATGTGGAGCGGGTGATGAGACGTGCAGCTGAGTTCTGAACCAGTTGGAGCCTTTTGATGGAGGTTGAGCTGATGCCGAGGAGTAGTGAGTTGTAATAGTCGAGTCGTGAGGAGATGAAGGCATGAATAAGTCTTTCGGCAGCAGAGGGAGTGAGTGAGGGTCTGATTTTAGCAATATTTCGAAGGTGAAAGAAGGAGGTTTTGATGACTTGACGGATGTGAGGCTCAAGGGAGAGGGTTGAATCAAAAATCACACCAAGGTTGCGGGCCTGGGGAGAGGGGGAGACAATGGTGCCGTCAATGATGAGAGTGGGGTTGTTGGCTTTGCAGAGAGTGGATTTGGAGCCGATGAGGAGGAATTCTGTTTTATTGCTGTTTAGTTTGAGAAAGTTGTGGTGCATCCAGGTTTTGATTGCTGACAGACAAGAGTTGATGTGGGAGAGGGGGGGATTGTGGGGGAGTTGGTGCTGAGGTAGATCTGGGTGTCATCGGCATAACAGTGGAAGTTTAG
Organism: Etheostoma spectabile; assembly: GCF_008692095.1. Classification (NCBI taxonomy): domain Eukaryota; kingdom Metazoa; phylum Chordata; class Actinopteri; order Perciformes; family Percidae; genus Etheostoma; species Etheostoma spectabile. The sequence continues at coordinate 14,424 of NW_022603515.1, forward strand.
GTTGAAATGGCGGAGTATCTGACCAAGGGGGAGGAGGTAGATGATGAAAAGAAGGGGGCCGAGTACGGAGCCTTGGGGAACGCCTTGGGTGACTGAGGCAGTAGCAGAGATGTGGTTATGAAGGGAGATGAAATGAGATCTGTCAGAAAGGTAGGAACGGAGCCAGGTGAGTGCAGTACCTTCGATACCAAGGTCTTTGAGTCTGGTGAGCAGAATGTTATGGCTCACAGTATCAAAGGCTGCACTCAGGTCAAGAAGAATAAGGATGTTGAGGGAACCGGTGTCAGCAGAAGTGAGTAGGTCGTTGAAGACTTTGACCAGAGCAGTTTCTGTGCTGTGGAGGGGGCGAAAACCAGATTGGAAGGGTTCAAATTGGTTATTGGCAAGGAGATGAGTTTGTAATTGTGAGGCAACTATACGTTCGAGGGTTTTAGACAGAAAGGGGAGGTTGGATATAGGGCAGTAGTTATTAAGGGAAGAGGGATCCAGACCAGGTTTTTTAAGAACCGGGGTGACAGCAGCTGTTTTGAAAGCAGAGGGACAGTTCCAAGGGAGAGAGAGGAGTTGAAGAGGTTAGTGAGGTAGGGGAAAGACGGGGAGGCATGACTTCAAGAGAGGAGTAGGTAGGGAGTCCAGTGAGCAGGTAGTGGGTTTGGAAGAGCTAATGAGTTTAGAGATATCGGGGTGGTGACCAGTTCAAACTGGGAGAGGAGGGAGTGTGGAGGAGGGGAAGGGAGGTCAGTCCGGATAGGGAGAAGAGGGTCCGTGGTAGGCGCTGGAGTAGATACTGGGGGTCAGATGCAGGGGATAGAGAATGATAAATGGTGTTGATTTTTTCTGCAAAAAAGTGAAGGAATGAGTTGCAGAGATCAGGAGAAGCAGTAGGGTGGGTGTTGGTCCGAGGCTTGATGAGGTTATTCATTGTGGAGAAGAGGGTTCTAGAGTTATGACAGGGTTTGAGAAGATGGAGGAGAGGTAGGCAGATTTGGCAGAAATGAGAGCCTCTTTGTAGGCAATGAGGTGGAGTTTATAGGCTTCATGGTGATTGTTAGAGATGATTTTTTTGTCAGGCGTTTGAGTTGGCGGCCAGTTTGTTTCATTTTCCGAAGTGCAGGTGTGTACCAGGGTGACGAGGTGTTAAAGGTGACGATTTTTGTTTTGAGGGGGCCAGAGAGTTAAGGGAGGAAGACAAGACGGAGTGGAGGTGGTTTGTGAGATCATCAGGTGAGGTGAGGGATGAGTCCAGGTGGAGAGTGGAGGAGAGCAGGTCAGAGAGATGGAGGGGATCAATGGATTTTAGATTGCGGAAGGTGATTGCTCGAAAGATGCGTGGGCGTGCGGTTGGGGAGGGAATGATGAACCGTATCAGTTTGTGATCAGAGAGGGGAAAAAGGCATGGATGGAGGTCCAGCACAGGTAGGTTGATGGAGCAGACCAGGTCGAGGATGTGACCTTTGTCACGGGTGGGGAATGTGACATGTTGGATGAGAGTGAAGTTGTCCAGTAAAGTGGTGAATTCTGATGACAGCTTGCAGGTGGGGGAGTCGATATGGATGTTGAAGTCACCGAGTAGCAGCAGACGTGAGGAGAGAGATGAGGCTAGCGTTAGAAGTTCTGCAAAGTCTGAGAGGAAGGAAGGGTTTGGTTTAGGTGGCCGGTAGATGAGGAGAACTGTCATGGAGGAAAGAGCTTTGAAGGCGAGATATTCAAATGAAGACACAGAGGGAAGGGTGAGTTCAGTGATCCGGAAGTTCTGACTGTAAATGACGGCAAGGCCGCCACCACGGCGGGAGGGGCGGGGTTTGCAAATGTAACTGTATCCAGTGGGGATGCTTGGTTGAGGAAGAAGAAGTCGTTGGGTTGTTGCCAGGTTTCGGTGAGCAGAAGAAAGTCCAGCGAGTTGTCGAGGATTAGTTCATGGAGGACTGGGGCTTTATTGTTGATTGATCGGGTGTTGAGGAGGGCAAAGTTGGCATGATGAGAGGGTGGTGAGATGAGAGCAGGCTGGAAAGATCTGAGGTTGTCCCAGTTAACAGTGCGTGTGGGGGGTAATGCAGTTGAGGAAAGATAGCGAGGGAATTTGTAGATGATTGGAGAACAGGTATAGGTGAAGTGTGAATACCGGTGAAGTCCAGTCCGGGTTTTTTGTGCAGCCTGTCGGTGCGCTCAGCTGTATGTGATGCAGTCAGGAAAGCGTTCCGATGACGTGGAATAAGTGCGACAGAGCGAGCCGGGGACCAGATGGATGGGAGGGATTGTCCGTGGTGAAGATAGACAAACTTGCGGCGACAGCTTCTGTGGATGTAACGGGGTCGTCGAAGAAGTCCGAGCTGTTTGATGACTGGGATGCAGGATGGAATGGAGAAGTTGATTAATTCAGCCAGTTGCAGAGTTGAGTATTTGAACATGATGCCGAGCAGAGGGACTGAGAGCTGCGTGGCAGCAGTTAGCAGTGGACGAGGGACACACAGATGGATGACTGATGTAAATGCCAAGGTAATGCCACCTTAAGAAACACCTTAAGAAACATCTTAACATCCTGTCCATTTATATCTGCACCTGGGGAGAGAAAGACCTTTAGAAACCTTTAGAAACACCTTAACATCCTGTCCCTTTATATCTGCACGTGGGGACAGAAACACCTTTAGAAACACCTTAAGAAACACCTTAACATCCTGTCTGATTATATTGTGTCTGCACCTGATCAGAGACTTCATTGTGGGTGTTGGGGGACATAACACCTTTAGAAACCCCTGATCAGAGACTTGATTGCGGGTGTTGGGGGACAGAACACCTTTAGAAACCCCTGATCAGAGACTTGATTGCAGGTGTTGGGGGACAGAGACTTGATTGCAGGTGTTGGGGGACAGAACACCTTTAGAAACCCCTGATCAGAGACTTGATTGCAGGTGTTGGGGGACAGAGACTTGATTGCAGGTGTTGGGGGACAGAACACCTTTAGAAACCCCTGATCAGAGACTTGATTGCAGGTGTTGGGGACAGAGACTTGATTGCAGGTGTTGGGGACAGAACACCTTTAGAAACCCCTGATCAGAGACTTGATTGCAGGTGTTGGGGGACAGAGACTTGATTGCAGGTGTTGGGGGACAGAACACCTTTAGAAACCCCTGATCAGAGACTTGATTGTGGGTGTTGGGGGACAGAACACCTTTAGAAACCCCTGATCAGAGACTTGATTGCAGGTGTTGGGGGACAGACCTTTGCTAGCGAGCAGGCGGATGATGTCGGCGTGTCCGTGCTGCGCGGCGGTGAAGATCGGCTGGATGCCGTAGATGTTCTTGCGGTTCAGATCAGCTCCGGCCTCCAGCAGCTTCCTGCAGAGCTCCAGTTGTCCATGTCTGCAGGCGACGTGGAGACACGTCTCTCCCTGGACGGTGCAGCGGTTCACCTGGGCGCCGAACTGCAACAGCAGATCCACCACGGCTTCGTTGGGCTGCTCACACGCTGGAAACAACAACAACAACCATCAAGACGTCCTCTACACAGTCAGATTCCTTCTTTTTCACGCTTGGACAGCTCAGACACGAAAGGGAAGAAGGGTCGGACTCAAACCCTCAACCTTCTGCATCGGTGTGTCGGTACTCTACCAGCTGAGCTCACCAGCCACAATGCTCACTTTTTATTGGCTAAAATCAACTGTCACAGCCTCTGATTGGTTGTTACATACTTGCGATGGTGTCCAGAGGAAGACTCAGCTTTACATCTGCACTTTGAATGCAGATGACACCCAGAGCATGCTAACAGCATGCTAACAGTAGGCTAAAAGTATGTTAACAGTATGCTAAAAGTATGTTAACAGTATGCTAAAGGTATGCTAAAAGTATGTTAACAGCATGCTAACAGTATACTAACAGCATGCTAACAGTATACTAACAGCATGCTAACAGTAGGCTAAAAGTATGTTAACAGCATGCTAACAGTATACTAACAGCATGCTAACAGTAGGCTAAAAGTATGTTAACAGCATGCTAACAGTATGCTAACCGCATGCTAACAGTATGCTAACAGCATGCTAACAGTATACTAACAGCATGCTAACAGTATACTAACAGCATGCTAACAGTAGGCTAAAAGTATGTTAACAGCATGCTAACAGTATACTAACAGCATGCTAACAGTATACTAACAGCATGCTAACAGTATACTAACAGCATGCTAACAGTAGGCTAAAAGTATGTTAACAGCATGCTAACAGTATACTAACAGCATGCTAACAGTATACTAACAGCATGCTAACAGTATACTAACAGCATGCTAACAGTAGGCTAAAAGTATGTTAACAGCATGCTAACAGTAGGGGTGGGGGAAAAAATTGATACAGCATATTATATATATATTATAATTTCAGTGGCAATACTGTATCGATACACAGGCTCCAAGTATCTGTCTGTTATTTTAGATTATCTATATTTTTTATATTTATATATTATATATATATTTTATATTATATATATATATATATGTTGTCAGTTTGTCCCATTTTGCAGAAGCCCCAGCTAACAGTACCTGCTGTATTGTGAGTGTAGCGTTAGCTTTGTGTTGCTGCTAACACCCGTCTCAGAGCACCTTAGGGTGCTGTGGCTGCAGCATATTATACATATATATATATTATTATATGTTTTATATATTATATATATACAGTATATATTATTATGCATATTAATATATTTTTCTATTCATGAGAGCATTCACCTGTGAGCAGCGGCGTCTCCCGGTCCCTGTCGGCGATGTTCGGGTCGGCGCCGTGTTTCAGCAGGAAGTCGACACAGGAAACGTTTCCCCGCCCCGCAGCCAGCAGCAGAGCCGTCTGATTGGTCAGACTCCACGAGTTCACCAAGTTGGGTGGGCTGGGGACAAACAGGGTCAAAGGTCAGACTCCACGGGTTCACCAAGTCTGAGGACCGACAGGGTCAAAGGTCAGACTCCACGGGTTCACCAAGTCTGAGGACAGACAGGGTCAAAGGTCAGACTCCACGGGTTCACCAAGTCTAAGGACAGACAGGGTCAAAGGTCAGACTCCACGGGTTCACCAAGTCTGAGGACCGACAGGGTCAAAGGTCAGACTCCACGGGTTCACCAAGTCTGAGGACAGACAGGGTCAAAGGTCAGACTCCACAGGTTCACCAAGTCTGAGGACAGACAGGGTCAAAGGTCAGACTCCACGGGTTCACCAAGTCTGAGGACCGACAGGGTCAAAGGTCAGACTCCACGGGTTCACCAAGTCTGAGGACAGACAGGGTCAAAGGTCAGACTCCACGGGTTCACCGAGTCTAAGGACAGACAGGGTCAAAGGTCAGACTCCACGGGTTCACCAAGTCTGAGGACCGACAGGGTCAAAGGTCAGACTCCACGGGTTCACCGAGTCTGGGGACAGACAGGGTCAAAGGTCAGACTCCACGGGTTCACCAAGTCTGAGGACAGACAGGGTCAAAGGTTCTTATTGGCTGTAAAGCCGTTGGATGGTGATGTCATCACCACAGGTTCTTATTGGCTGTAAAGCCGTTGGATGGTGATGTCATCACCACAGGTTCTTATTGGCTGTAAAGCCGTTGGATGGTGATGTCATCACCACAGGTTCTTATTGGCTGTAAAGCCGTTGGATGGTGATGTCATCACCACAGGTTCTTATTGGCTGTAAAGCCGTTGGATGGTGATGTCATCACCACAGGTTCTTATTGGCTGTAAACACACTTTCACCAGATTGATTTTCAGGAGGTTTTACAGACTCCAGGTCATTGGACGGACACGTGGACGGAGACTTAGCTACAGAAAACCGACCTGTGATATGGATTAATATTAAGTATTAAATATTAATAACCCACCTTTGATGAGGATGGCGAGGCAGTGCAGCTGTCCGTAATAAGCAGCTTCATGCAGAGCGATCCAGCCTTCGTCATTGGGCTCCGTGAGACTGCTGCACCCCCGACTCACCAAGTCCACCAGAGCAGCAACATCCCCCTCCATAATGACCGTCTGTACAGGACTAAGCTCCCTGAGGCATAATCACACAGAATATTAATATTAGTATATAATACATACACAACATCTCCCTCCATAATGACCGCCTGCACAGGACTCAGCTCCGTTAAACACAAAAACACAATTATTATCATCTGTACAGTCTATAAGCATCCAGAATATTATCATCTAAACAAACTACAATTTAAAGGCTCAAAAACTGACCAAAAAATTGAAAAAGTGACAAATTACATAAAAATGTGACAAAAAAATTGAATAAAATTGATGAAAATTTGGAGAAAACTGTAGAAAAAGAACAACAAAATGTTGAAATTTCAACCCAGAGAAACCCAGCTGCAGGTCGACAGGACGCCAAGTCGAGACCTCTAAAGACCTTCAAAGGTTCATGCTGAGCCCGATGTGAGTCCAGGATCCTCTGACAAAAGAACAGGGAAAAATCAACAAAAACACAGAAAGAAATCACCCCAAAACCTTCTTCTTCTGAAAGAGTCACAAAAGACTTCAGAAAGTAGCAAAACATCATCAAAACATTGGAAAAAGCGACAAAAACATTGTTAGAAAATTGACTGAAACATGATTAAAAAATTGGCAAATGTTGAAAAAAAAAACTACAAAAACGCAGAAAAAAATCAACAAAAACATTATTTTTTTAAATGCTGAAATCAAAAAAAAGAATTGACCAAAAATATTTTAAAAACGTCAAAAAGTGACTAAATATTGTTAAGAATTGACAAAAATGTGGAGAAAAGTGTAGAAAAAGAACAACAAAACGTTGAAATCTCAACCCAGCTGCAGGGTTAAATCACTTCAGATCACATTAGAAACAGCAACCCCTCACCTGCGGAGACCTTTGTAGAGGGCGTTGAATGGGTCACATTTTGGGATGTCTGGGGGTGTGGGGGGGTCGGGGCTGGGGGGGGGGTCTGACAGGCTTCGCTCCACAGCGAGTTGCATCACTCGTCGTCTGTCAGCTGGCTGTAGACGCTGTAGTCGCTCAGTCCTCCATGTCCGTCTGGAACACATTCACAGCACTTACTGTAACAGTTACTGCAAGTTACTGTGATTCTTTACAGTAACTTACTGTAACAGTTACTGCAAGTTACTTTAACAGTTACTGCAGTTACTTTGATTCTTTACAGTAACTTACTGTAATAGTTACTGCAAGTTACTGTGATTCTTTACAATAACTTACTGTAACAGTTACTGCAAGTTACTGTGATTCTTTACAGTAACTTACTGTAACAGTTACTGCAAGTTACTGTAACAGTTACTGCAAGTTACTGTGATTCTTTACAATAACTTACTGTAACAGTTACTGCAAGTTACTGTAACAGTTACATTAAGTTACTTTGATTCTTTACAGTAACTTACTGTAACAGTTACTGCAAGTTACTGTGATTCTTTACAATAACTTACTGTAGCAGTTACTGCAAGTTACTGTAACAGTTACTGCAAGTTACTGGGATTCTTTACAGTAACTTACTGTAACAGTTACGGCAAGTTACAGTGATTCTTTACAATAACTTACTGTAACAGTTACTGCAAGTTACTGTGATTCTTTAAAATAACTTATTGTAACAGTTACTGCAAGTTACTGTAACAGTTACGGCAAGTTACTGTGATTCTTTAAAATAACTTATTGTAACAGTTACTGCAAGTTACTGTAACAGTTACGGCAAGTTACTGTGATTCTTTACAATAACTTACTGTAACAGTTACTGCAAGTTACTGTGATTCTTTAAAATAACTTATTGTAACAGTTACTGCAAGTTACTGTAACAGTTACTGCAAGTTACTGTGATTCTTTACAATGACTTACTGTAACAGTTACTGCAAGTTACAGTGATTCTTTACAATAACTTACTGTAACAGTTACTGCAAGTTACTTTACTTTCATTAATTTTGGGGCGTCTTTTTCAATTTTATAGCATTGTAAAACATGTTGAAGTGGTTTTGAAATAGTAGTAGTATTACATGTGTGCATATATAAAGTAGTATTGGCATTAAATATAAAAAGTATTGAGTAAAAGTTGACATATTCCAGTCTGTGATTATCATCAACATCCATTCCTTTAATTTTAGTCTCAATAATTCCTATTTTCTGCTTTTGTAACTCAAACATTAGGTATAAATAAACAAAGATATATAATAATGTTATATAAATTCCAAAAATAACTAAAACTAAAGTTAATAACTTAGTGTTACTTAGTGTTGAATATTGTATATTTTATTTATATTATTATTTTTTATATTAGATCTCCAATTAGTCTCTGATATAATAATATCTCAGGGTGAATCCTTTCCGATTTAATCAACTGTCTTCCTAGATGGAATCAGCTGTTCTTATTGGTTAAGACCTCCCTGCTAAACCAATCAGAATCATACATGAATTCCAACGGCCAATCACAGAGTCGCAACCCTGCTTTAAATAATGTTTTTTCCCTTTGCTATCGGTAAAAAAAAATTTAAATGTTGAAAAACTGACCAAAACATCCCAATAAGTGACACATTTCTTTTACAAAATTGACTAAAACACAATTAAAAAAATGTCAAAACGTGACAAAAAAATAATAATAAAATTGACAAAAATGTTGAGAAAAGTGTAGAGAAAGAACAAAATGCTGAAATCTCAACCCAGAAAAGCCCAGTTTCAGGTTGACGGGACGTCCACTCGAGACTTCTAAAGACCTTCAAAGGTAATGTTGAGTCCAATGTGAGTCCAAGATCCTTGACCTAGTTTCCAGCCCCTCAACACGTGTCTGCAGGTTGTTTGGGGGACTAAGTCCCACATTAAAGGCCAGTATCCGGTCTCTGGGGTCTCTGGGGTCTCAGCCCATCAACGTGTCTGCAGGCTGTTTGGGGGACTCCGTCCCATAATAAAGCCCAGTATCCGGTCTCTGGGGTCTCAGGGGTCTCAGCCCCTCAACATGTGTCTGCAGGCTGTTTGGGGGACTCCGTCCCACATTAAAGCCCAGCATCCGGTCTCTGGGGTCTCTGCCCCTCAACATGTGTCTGCAGGCTTTTTGGGGGACTACGTCCCACATTAAAGCCCAGTATCCGGTCTCTGGGGTCTCTGGGGTCTCTGAGGACTCAGGCCAGCAGCTGTTGAACATGAGACCGGGAGTAATCCAGGTCAGACCTGGTTCTGGTCTCCGTCCTGCAGCCAAGCGCTGACCGAGTGTCTGAATATATCCCAAACACTTTATTTACACACCTCATGTGTCTCAAAGGTCGATGAACTCTATTTTAAAAGAGCTTTGTATAAATAGACTCTGCTGGCTGAGGCCCTTTCTTCCTTTCATTCCTTTCTTCCTTTCATTGCTTTCATTCCTTTCATTCATTGATTCTTCCGATTTTTCCGATACATCCGTTACATTCATTGATTCTTTACATCATGTTACATCCCGCTACATCCTGTTACATCCTGCTATATCCTGTTACATCCTGTTACATCCCGCTACATCCTGTTACATCCTGCTATATCCTGTTACATCCTGCTACATCCTGTTACATCCCGCTATATCCTGTTACATCTTGCTACATCCTGTTACATCCCGCTATATCCTGTTACATCCTGCTATATCCTGTTACATGCTGTTACATCCCGCTACAACCTGTTACATCCTGTTACATCCTGCTATATCCTGTTACATCCTGCAACATCCTGTTACATGCCGCTACATCCTGTTACATCCTGTTACTTCCTGTTACATCCTGTTACATCCTGCTACATCCCACTACATCCTGTTACATCCCGCTATATCCTGTTACATCCTGTTACACCCTGCTATATCCTGTTACATGCTGTTACATCCCGCTACAACCTGTTACATCCTGTTACATCCTGCTATATCCTGTTACATCCTGCTACATCCTGTTACATCCCGCTATATCCTGTTACATCCTGTTACATCCTGTTACTTCCTGTTACTTCCTGTTACATCCTGTTACATCTTGCTACATCCCATACATCCTGTTACATCCTGTTACATCCTGCTCCAACCTGTTACATCCCGTTACATCCTGCTACATCCCACTACATCCTGTTACATCCCACTACATCCTGTTAGATCCCGTTACATCGTGCTACATCACGCTACATCCTGTTACATCCCACCACATCCTGTTACATCCAGTTACATCCTGCTACATCCTGCTACATCCTGTTACATCCTGTTACATCCTGCTACATCCAGTTACATCTTGCTATATCCCGCTACATCCTGTTACATCCCGCTACATCCTGCTACATCCCGCTACATCCTTTTACATCCCGCTACATCCTTTTACATCCCGTTACATCCTGTTATATCCTGTTACATCCCATTACATCCTGCTACATCCCGCTACATCCTGTTACATCCAGTTACATCCCGTTACATCCTGTTACATCCTGCTACATCCTGTTACATCCCATTACACAATGCTACATCCCGCTACATCCTTCTACATCCCACTACATCCTGTTACATCCCACAACATCCTGCTACATCCCACTACATCCTGTTACATCCCGCCACATCCTGTTACATCCCGTTACATCCTGCTACATCCCGCTACATCCTGTTATATCCTGCTACATCCTTTTACATCCTGTTACATCCCACTACATCCAGTTACATCCCAATACATCCTACTATGTCTCACTACATCCTTTTACATCCCGCCACATCCTGTTACATCCTGTTACATCCTGCTACGTCCCGCTACATCCTGTTACATCATGCTACATCCTGCTACATCCTGTTACATCCCACTACATCCTGTTACATCCTGCTACATCCCGCTACATCCTATTATATCCCGCTACATCCTGTTACATCCCGTTACATCCTGCTACATCCCACTACATCCCGTTACATCCTGCTACATCCTGTTACATCCTGTTACATCCCGTCACATCCTGCTACATCCCGCTACATCCTGTTACATCCCGCTACATCCTGCTACATCCTTTTACATCCCGTTACATCCTGTTACATCCCACTACATCCTGTTACATCCTGCTACATCCTGCTACATCCCGCTACATCCTGTTACATCCAGTTACATCCCGTTACATCCTGTTACATCCTGCTACATCCTGTTACATCCCATTACACAATGCTACATCCCGCTACATCCTTCTACATCCCACTACATCCTGTTACATCCCACAACATCCTGCTACATCCCGCTACATCCTGTTATATCCCACTACATCCAGTTACATCCCATTACATCCTGTTACATCCAGTTACATCCTGCTACATCCTTCTACATCCCACTACATCCTGTTACATCCCACTACATCCTGTTACATCCCACTACATCCTGTTACATCCTGTTACATCCTGCTACATGCTGCTACATCCTGTTACATCCTGTTACATCCTGTTACATCCTGTTACATCTCGCTACATCCTGTTACATCCTGTTACATCTCGCTACATCCTGTTACATCCCACTACATCCTGCTACATCCTGTTACATCCTGCTACATCCCACTACATCCCACTACATCCTGCTACATCCTGTTACATCCTGCTACATACCATTACATCCCACTACATCCTGCTACATCCCGCTACATCCTGTTACATCCTGCTACATCTCGCTACATCTTGTTACGCTCTGCTCTGATAATACTAATAATACTAATATTAATAACAATAATAATCATAATATAAATAATACAAATAATATTAATCATATAAATATTAATATTACTTATAATAATAGTAACAATAATATAATAGTCCTACCGGAGGACCCCCCTATGTCCGGGGGGGTAGTTGTGCAGCCGGAGACGGTCTGTTTGTTTGTGTTCAAAGCGTGGGTTGGTGTCCTGTCCTCACCCAGCTCCAAAACCCTGTCTGCCCCCCCCCCCCCCCCCCTTCAGCTCCGTCAGCCCAAAACGTGACACTGAAGCTCCAACTGTCTGCACATCAACACATCAACCCCCCCCCACCCCCCCCCTGGCAGAGTCCCATCGCCCGTCAGCCCAAAACGTGACACTGAAGCTCCAGTTGGCTGCACATCTACACATCAACACATTGCTGGGATCCCCCCCACTCCCCGCTCTAGTAGAGTCGCATCAGCTCATTCAGACCCCCCCCCCACACACACACACACACACACACACACACACACACACACACACACACATACAAGCACTTGGGAACAACAGACACGGATTTTTATTATTATTGTTATTATTATGCAAATTCCTATCCGGATCTGGTCCGATCTCATCCCGGTTCAGGTGCAATCCCAGCCCGGTTCTGGTCCGATCTCAGCCCTGTTCTGCCTCCATATTTGTGATGATCCACCAGGTTTTGTAGCCTAAACATGCCAGAAGCTTCAGACCTTCTCTGATGTCTGGTTCGGTTCGGCACCCGCTCGGTACCGGTCTCTGATAGTTAGGCTCAGTACTGGCCTCTGATGGCCCGGCCCGGTACCACCCACATGGACCTCTTCTCAGTGAAGCCGATGTTTTTTTTACGCTTTACGCAACGCTTCCAGACGACACCGACGCACTCTAGCGCTAAAACCTCGACGCAGTCCTGCGTGACGTCCCGCCGGGCAGAACACCTGGAACCGGGTTTTTTCTTTGATTCCAAGTGTGTGTTTGATGCGCTGGGTCAAAGCCGAAGTTAAGAAGACATCGGGTCGATTTGTTATTGTCAGATTTTTCAGGATTTCTAGATTCTTACTCTCATTGAATAGTAAAGACCTTCTTTAATGCGAGTTTTGAACGGACACTGGCCTGACGCACAGATTTCTTCTTTTAGTCCTTTATCATGTGCTGCCTGCTGTACTGAACATCCGCCGAAATGAAAACCGATGTCTTTGAGGTACGGTCGCCTTCGGCTTTCATCTTAAACACATCACTGGACTAACACGTGAGGAATCACTCCTTAAAACGATCGTTTTTTAAACGGAGTCTGGTTTACGCTGTCAGCTGGTGGTTCCTGACAGCGGCTGGCAGCGGGTCGGTTCCCTGCTTCCACAGCAGCGATCCGGGGTGTATTTCAACAGATCATCGGAGGACGAATAGAAGAATAGACCGTGTGGATTTCTCACGTAGGCTATTTCTCTCTGAATCTCTCACAGATATGCATATGCAGGTGAGCAAATATGTACAAGGGGGTTGGCGTGACGTCCATACCAGGAACAGCTGTTTTATGTAATATTAATAATTACTGTGGTGGTTGTACGCCGAAGTAAAGAGGACATCGTGGTTGTTCGTTACATTTCTGAAATTTCAGGATTTCCCTTTGAACATCTGACAGATTTATGCAGATGAGCGAAAAACCCGTAATAATCTGAAAGGAGTTTGGCGTGACGGACGGACAGAGCAGGGTCTCCGTGGAAACGGTTAGTGACTCCCCCCCCAGGGATGGTCCGTGCTGAGGTTCTAATCGTGGGACACTTCCGGTGAACAGATGTTCTCCAGCAGCAGAATGATGTTCGGACCAATGGACGACGTGCACGAGCTCGCCTTCATCGAGAGGCCGATCCGCAGGAGCCTCAAGGTGATGATGATGATGAAGATGATGATGAGTCAGTGTGGAGGAAGATTCATGAGGGAAGCAAAGGGAGACCCGGGATCTGCGCAGCATGACGCAGTTAGAGAGAGAGAGAGAGAGAGAGACATAGAGAGAGACATAGAGAGAGAGAGAGAGAGAGAGAGACGAGAGAGAGAGAGAGAGACATAAGAGAGAGACATAGAGAGAGACAGAGAGAGAGAGAGAGAGACAGAGAGAGATAGAGAGACAGCGAGAGAGATAGAGAGATAGATAGAGAGACAGAGAGAGAGAGAGAGAGAGAGCGAGAGACCAGATAGAGAGAGGAGACAGAGAGAGAGATAAGAGACAGAGAGAGATACATAGAGAGAGAGAGAGAGAGACATAGAAGAGAACAGAGAGATAGAGAGAGAGAGACAGAGAGAGAGATAAGAGACAGAGATAGAGACAGAGAGAGAGAGAGAGACATAGAGATGAGACATAGAGAGAGAGAGAGATAGAAAGAGAAGCGGACCATAGAGATGAGACATAGAGAGAGAGAGAGAGAGAGACAGAGATAGAGAGTACAGAGAGAGAGCGACAGCCATAGAGAGAGATACAGACATAGAGAGAGAGAGACACAGAGATAAGAGAGAAAAAATAACATTAACGGATGATTTACATGAAGATTATAGAGTTAAATATATTATAAACGGATGTTTGTGTGTATATCTGCCTGTGTGTGTGTGTGTATGTGTGTGTGTATATCTGCCTGTGTGTGTGTGTGTGTATATCTGCCTGTGTGTGTGTGTGTGTGTCTATATCTGCCTGTGTGTGTGTGTGTGTGTGTGTATATCTGCCTGTGTGTGTGTGTGTGTGTGTATGTGTGTGTATATCTGCCTGTGTGTGTGTGTGTGTGTATATGTGCCTGTGTGTGTGTGTGTGGTGTGTATATCTGCCTGTCTGTGTGTGTGTGTGTGGTGTGTGTGTTGTGTGTGTGTGTGTTGTGTGTGTGTGTGTGTATATGCCTGTGTGTGTGTGTGTGTGTGTGTATATCTGCTTGTGTGTGTGTGTGTGTGTGTGTGTGTGTGTGTGTGTATATCTGCTTGTGTGTGTGTGTGTATTCTGCTTGTGTGTGTGTGTGTGTGTGTGTGTGTGTATATCTGCTTGTGTGTGGTATATCTGCTTGTGTGTGTGTGTGTGTGTGTGTATCTGCGTGTGTGTTTCAGACGGCGGAGGAGATCGATCAGCTGACTGTTGATGAAGACCTGAACGACATCGAGAGAGCCGTGTACCTGCTCAGGTAAGACCTGGTCCCTGTAACCTGGTCCCTGTGACCCTGGTCCCTGTAACCTTGTCCCTGTAACCTGGTCCCTGTAACCTGGTCCCTGTGACCTTGTCCCTGTGACCTGGTCCCTGTGACCTGAAACCTGGTCCCTGTGACCTGGTCCCTGTGACCTTGTCCCTGTGACCCTGGTCCCTGTAACCTGGTCCCTGTGACCTTGTCCCTGTAACCTGGTCCCTGTGACCTGAAACCTGGTCCCTAGTCCCTGGTCCCTGTGACCTGGTCCCTGTAACCTGGTCCCTGTAACATGGTCCCTGTAACCTGGTCCCTGTAACCTGGTCCCTGTAACCTAGTCCCTAGTCTTGTTTTTGATTTCCTGTTGTTGTACTTCCTGTCTCCTGTGATCTTCCTCTTGTCTCCTGGTGATGTACTTCCTGTCTCCTGGTGATCTACTTCCTGTCCCCTGGTGATGTACTTCCTGTCTCCTGGTGATGTACTTCCTGTCTCCTGGTGATCTACTTCCTATCTCCTGGTGATGTACTTCCTGTCTCCTGGTGATCTACTTCCTGTCTCCTGGTGATGTACCTCCTGTCTCCTGGTGATGTACTTCCTGTCTCCTGGTGATCTACTTCCTATCTCCTGGTGATGTACTTCCTGTCTCCTGGTGATCTACTTCCTGTCTCCTGGTAATCTACTTCCTGTCTCCTGGTGATGTACTTCCTGTCTCCTGGTGATGTACTTCCTGTCTCCTGGTGATGTACTTCCTGTCTCCTGGTGATCTACTCCTGTCTCCTGGTGATCTCTTCCTGTCTCCTCCTGTCTCCTGGTGATCTACTACTTCCTGTCTCCTGGTGAGCTACTTCCTGTCTCCTCCTGTCTCCTGGTGATCTACTTCCGTCTCCTGGTGATGTACTTCCTGTCCTCCTGGTGATCTACTTCCTGTCTCCTGGTGATGTACTTCCTGTCTCCTGGTGATGTACTTCCTGTCTCCGGTGATGTACTTTCCTTTCTCCTGGTGATCTACTTCCTGTCTCTTGGTGATGTACTTCCTGTCTCCTGGTGATGTACTTCCTGTCTCCCTGTGATCTACTTCCGGTCTCCTGGTGATGTACTTCCTGTCTCCTCTCCTGGTGATCTACTTCCTGTCTCCTGGTGATGTACTCCTGTCTCCTGGTGATCTACTTCTGTCTCCTGGTGATCTTTTTCCTGTCTCCTGTGATGTACTTCCTGTCTCCTGGTGATGTACTTCCTGTCTCCTGGTGATCTACTTCCTGTCTCCTGGTGAGTGTACTTCCTGTCTCCTGGTGATCTACTTCCTGTAGCGTGGGTCAGGAGGTGCAAGAGCCAGCGTCATCAGTAACCTGCCGATCCTCGTCCGGCAGAATCCGGCTGAGACGTTTCGCCGAGTCGTCCCAAAGGTCCGGGTATGTACCCCTGCCGTCAGCCGTCACAATGGCAACCACAGGTGTGTTACCCAGGTAAACTCAGACCACAGGTGAGTCCTCCAGGTAACCTGTGACCACAAGTGTGTTACCCAGGTAACCTGTGAACATAGGTGTGTCCTTCAGGACAACAGGTGAGTCCTCCAGGTAAACTCAGACCACAGGTGAGTCCTCCAGGTAAACTCAGACCACAGGTGAGTTCTCCAGGTAACCTGTGACCACAGGTGTGTCCTCCAGGTAACCTGTGACCACAGGTGTGTTACCCAGGTAACCTGTGAACATAGGTGTGTCCTTCAGGACAACAGGGGAGTCCTCCAGGTAAACTCAGACCACAGGTGAGTCCTCCAGGTAACCTCAGACCACAGGTGAGTCCTCCAGGTAACCTGTGACCACAGGTGTATCCTCCAGGATCACAGGTGATGGCTCCAATTCAATTCAATTCAATTTTATTTATGGTATCAATTCATAACAAGAGTTATCAAGACCCTTTACAGATAGAGTAGGTCTAGACCAGATAAAGTAGGTCTAGACCAGATAGAGCAGGTCTAGACCAGATAGAGCAGGTCTAGACCACACTCCAGAATTTACAAGGACCCAACAGTTCTAGTAGTCTCCTCCAGAGCAGCAACAGGGCCACAGTGGAGAGGAAAAACTTCCTTTTAGGCAGAAACCTCGGACAGACCCAGACCCAGACCCAGGCCCAGGCCCAGGCCCAGACCCAGACCAGACCCAGACCCAGACCCAGGCCCAGGCCCAGGCTCTTGGTAGGCGGGGGGGTGACAGGACGTAGCAGGACGTAGCAGGACGCAGCAGGACGTAGCAGGACGTAGCAGGACGTAGCAGGACGTAGCTGGACGTGGCAGGATGTGGCAGGATGTGGCAGGACGTAGCAGGACATAGCAGGACGTAGCAGGACGTAGCAGGATGTAGCTGGACGTAGCAGGACGTAGCAGGACATAGCAGGACGTAGCTGGACTTAGCAGGACGTAGCTGGACGTAGCTGGAAGTGGCAGGACGTAGCAGGACGTAGCTGGACGTGGCAGGACGTAGCAGGACGCAGCAGGACGTAGCAGGACGTAGCAGGACGTAGTTGGACGTGGCAGGACGTAGCAGGACGTAGCAGGACGTAGCAGGACGTAGCTGGACGTGGCAGGACGTAGCAGGACGTAGCAGGACGTAGCAGGACATAGCTGGGCACCGCAGAGCGTAGCAGATGAACATGGTACCGCAGGACGTGTAGCGGGACCATGGCGACAGCTGCTACCCTGATTTTGGAGCTTCTCTAATCCGAGGGAACATGCTGGGGAAAAAGAACATAAGGACTCCCCAGAGCTAGGTTAGTAACTAGGTTGGTAACTAGGTTAGTAACTAGGTTAGGAACTAGGTTGGTAACTAGGTTAGGAACTAGGTTAGTAACTAGGTTAGGAACTAGGTTAGTAACTAGGTTAGGAACTAGGTTGGTAACTAGGTTAGGAACTAGGTTAGGAACTAGGTTAGTAACTGGGTTAGTAACTAGGTTAGGAACTAGGTTAGGAACTAGGTTAGTAACTAGGTTAGGAACTAGGTTGGTAACCAGGTTAGGAACTAGGTTAGGAACTAGGTTAGTAACTAGGTTAGGAACTAGGTTGGTAACTAGGTTAGGAACTAGGTTAGTAACTGGGTTAGTAACTAGGTTAGGAACTAGGTTAGGAACTAGGTTAGTAACTAGGTTAGGAACTAGGTTAGGAACTAGGTTAGTAACAAGCATTTCTGGGACATAGATGCACATAAATGGAAAGATAGAAAGATAGAGGAGAGAGGAGCTCAGTCCCCAACTGTCTAAAACTATTAAAGCATAACCAAGAGAGACAGGGTAAAGAGAGG
>NW_022603516.1:0-17500 GCF_008692095.1 Etheostoma spectabile
GGGATATGAATATTCATGTAACCTTACAGTTTGTTTCTGGTCCAACACAGGTCCATGGTCACACATTAGACCTGGTCCTGTCACACGGTGTACCTATTTGTAATGTAGACGTACACAAAGCTGTCGTCTCTGATCACGCGCCTGTTTTATTTGACGTTTTCTCTTCCCTATCAACCTGTTAAGCAATACGCTCCACCCGTTGGTGCAGGATGATCAAACCCACCACTGCTGCAGGTCTCTGGTGCTTCTGTTATTGCTAGGGAGGCTATGGGATCCTCTGCCTGTAAAACACAGCAGTGTTAAACTGTTCTTTATCTACCTGCTGCAACATTCTGGACACCATCGCCCATTTAAATCCATGTGTTCAAAACCCCAACCTGAACCTTGGAGTAATGACTCAACTCGGGCTGCTAGACAACAGTGTAGGAAAGCTGAGCGCAAATGGAAAAAAGATCATCTGCAGGTTTCTTATGACATTTCTAGAGAATATTTGTGCACTTATCAGAGAACTGTTAAAGCTGAGAAGACCAGGTATCTCTCGGATTTTATTTCAAATAATTGCCACAAACCTCATGTTCTTTTTAAAACAATTAACTCTGTTCTTAATGCGCCCCAATCCGTCTACCATGTGGAATCCTCTGAGGCCTGTGAAAAATTTCTCCATTTTTTTGTGGATAAGACTGCCTCAATTAGAGCAAGCACCTCACTTCCTGCTTTTGACCCCTCCATCTCCATGGAGCGTGCAGCTGTTTTCAACCAATTTGAGTCTGTGTCCATCTCTACTCTCAGTTTGTCCCACTGATATTGTCCTCGCCTTTTTAAAGAGTTGTGGGACACTATTGGACCTAGCATCCCAGAAATTATAAACAGCAGTCTTACTTCAGGTACCAGTCTTTTTTAAACAAGCAGTGGTGCAGCCACTCATCAAACACACATCTGCACTTTCAAACTCTCTCTAAACTCCCTTTTGTCTCGGAGATTTTAGAGAAGGTTGTTCTTTTACAGTTGCAGTCGTTTTTAGATACACATGGTGTTCTTGAGGTGTTCCAATCTGGTTTTAAGACATTTCATAGCACTGAATCTGCACTTTTAAGAGCTTTTAAAGATCTTTTAATCTTAACTGACTCTGGATATTATGTAATTCTTATTCTTTTAGATCTTACAGCAGCATTTGACACAGTTGACCACAGCATCCTTATTTCTCGCATCGAGCATGGCATGGGGATTAGGGGCGCTGCCTTAGAGTGGTTTAGGTCATACTTGTGAGAGAGAGAGAGAGAGTCAGTTTTGGTGGCTCTATTTCACCTTCTGTGTCCCTCACATGTGGAGTTCCCCAGGGTTCGATTCTCGGGCCAATTCTGTTTTCACTTTATCTGCTTTCCCTTGGCTGTATCTTAAGAAGACACAACATCAGCTTCCATCTTTATGCAGATGATTCACAAATCCACCTGCCCATCAAGAGAAATGATGGTAGTTCTTTAGCAAGATTAGTTGACTGTTTTAATGATATTAAAGCCTGGATGGCCTTACATTTTTTAAACTTTAATGAGAGTAAAACTGAGTCATGGTTTTTAGACCCATTGGCACCTCTGATGTCTCACAATAGACCTGGGCATTTTTCAACCCTATGTTAAGTCTGATGTAACAAACCTGGGTGTAGAAATGGATTGTGATTTTAAATGGAGAGCAGATCAATTCAGTTGTGAAAGCAAGTTTCTTTCTACTGAGCTTCTTACCAAGCTTAAGGCCTTTTATCCTTCACAGACTTTGAGAGGGTTATACATGCTTTTATTTTTATTTAACACGCCTGGACAATTGTAATGCCCTGTATGTAGATGTTAGCCAGGCCTCCCTCTCGACTACAGCTGGACCACCAGACTCTTCTACAGTCTTCATTAAACTGTTCATCTCACCCAGACCACCAGACTCTTCTACAGTCTACATGAACTGTTCATCTCACTCAGACCACCTAACCCTAATTGTTAGACTATATGAATCTAATCCCTAGTGATATAATAATATAATAATAATAATAATAATAATAATAATAATAATAATAATAATAATAATAATAAAAGAAATGAACCCAATAATCATCCTGCTCTTACCTGTGTCTGCTGGCTGCGCGAGCACCGTGCGCCTCGTGCGCGTGCCCGCTGACGTACAGGCTGTAGGAGGGTCGCTGCGGGAACGCGCTCTTGGCGTGTCCGCAGGTCAGGAGCGCGAGCAGCGGCAGGACGCGCGCGGCCATCTCCGTACCAATACACAATCAATAACAGTTATCGATACTGTGTCAGAGGGCGGGAAACATTCTCATCTCCATGGAAACAAAGAGAAATAGGGTTCCTCAGAGTCCCGCCGTCCGTCCGGACCCGGACCCGAACTCCCGGTCCTCTAACGGTCCAACCCGAGCCTCGGCCTTTAACCCGGGTTAGTCCGCCGTAAATCCGTGATAAATACGGTTTATATTCCAGGTTATTTCCAGATTGACTCGGGTTAGGTCCGGGTTAGGTCCAGCAGAGTCTGTCCATCAGAAACAAAAAGAAGAAAAGGAGAAGAAGAAGAAAAGGTTGCGACAGAGTGAAGAGCTGCTCCTCCTCTTCACTAACCCCGCCCCTCCCTCTCCACCCCCCCGGGAGGAGAAACCAGACACGTGAAAGTCCCAAACACACCCAACCCACGCCTTACTACAGGCCTGCTATCATATATCATATATATAATGTATCACATATATAATCCTTTATAATATATACCTATATAATATAAACCTATATAATATGTCGTACATAAGCTATATAATATATAAGCTATATAATATATAAGCTATATAATATATAACCTAATAATATCCAATATATCAAATGTAAGCTATGTAATATATCATATATAACCTTATAATATATACAATATATATATACTACCTATATAATATCGGACATAAGCTAATAATATATAACCTATATAATATACAACCTTATAATATATGTACTATATAACCTATATAATATACAATATTCGTATATAAGCTATATAATATATCATATATAACCTTCATAATATATATAATATGTAATCTTTATAATATACATAATGCATACCTATATAATATACCGTGAGGAAAAAGTATTTAACAACGCCGCTATTTTGCAAGTTCTCCCACTTAGAAATCATGGAGGGTCTGATGTCCTCGTAGGTGCATGTCCACTGTGAGAGACATGTCCACTGTGAGAGACATGTCCACTGTGAGAGACATGTCCACTGTGAGAGACATAATCTAAAAAAACGTCCAGAATCACAATGTATGATTTATTAACTATTTATTTTATGATACAGCTGTAATAAGTATTTGAACACCTGTCTATCAGCTAGAAGTCTGTCCCTCAAAGACCTGTTAGTCCCCTTCATATGTCCCTCAAAGACCTGTTAGTCTGTCTTCATAATGTCCCCCCCCCCCCACTCCATTTATTATCCTAAATTAGATGCACCTGTTGAGGACGTTAGCTGCATAAAGACACCTGTCCCCCCCATCCATCAGTAAGAATCCACTACTAACATGGCCAAGACCAGAGCCTGTCCAAAGACACCAGAGACTAAACTGTCCCCCTCCACAAGGCTGGACAGGACTACGGGGACATGTCCAAGCAGCTTGGTGAAGACAGGTCCACTGTTTGAGACATCATTAGAAAATGGAAGAAGCTAAACATGACTGTCAGTCTCCCTCGGACTGGGGCTCCATGCAGATCTCACCTCGGGGTCTCCATGATCCTAAGAAAGAAGAGAAACCAGCCCAGAACTACACGGGAGGAGCTGGTCCAGGACCTGGAAAGACCTGGACCACCGTTTCCAAGGTTACTGTTGGTAAGACACTAAGACGTCTGGTTTGAATCCTGCATGGCCCGGATGGTTCCCCTGCTTAAACCAGACCATGTCCCAGGCCCGCTTCTAATTCTGCCAACGACCATCTGGAGGATCCAGAGGAGTCATGGGAGGAAGTCATGTGGTCTGATGAGACCAGAATAGAACTTTTTGGTCCTGATTCCACTAACCGTGTTTGGAGGAAGAAGAATGATGAGGACCATCCCAAGACCACACTCCCTACTGTGGAGCATGGGGGGGGTAGCATCCTGCTTTGGGGGGTTTCTGCACATGGGAGAGGGGGACTGCACTGTATTAAGGAGAGGAGGACTGGGGCCATGGATTGGAGATTTTGGGACCAACCTCCTTCCCTCAGTTGGAGCATTTGAAGATGGTGGAGGCTGGGTCTTCTAACATGACAAAGACCCCAAGACCACAGCCAGAGAACCAAGGGGGCTCTGGAACCCAGATCAAGGTTCTGGGGGGCCTAGCCAGTCTCCAGACCTAAACCCAATAGAGAATCTGTGGAGGGAGCCCGAAACCTGACTGGTCTAGAGAAGATCTGTGTGGAGGGGGGCCCAAATCCCTTCTGCAGTGTCAGACCTGTGCCGGCTACAGGACCCGTTGGAACCAAAGCTGCTGGACCATATATTAACATGGATCTTCCAGGTGTTCAAATCTTTATTTACAAGCTGGATCATACAACTAAATAGTTAATAAATCCTACATTTTGATTTCTGGATGTTTTTTTTTTTTTTTTTTGAATTTTGATGTTCTCTCACAGTGGACATGTCTCTCACAGTGGATGTCTCTCACATTGGACATTCACCTACGAGGACTCGACCCTCCATGATTTCTAATGTGGAGAACTTGCAAAATAGCAGGGTGTTCAAATACTTATTTTCTTCACTGTATATATATCAAACTTCAAATCATCAATCTAAATGTACTTATGTAGCACTTTACAACTACCAGCAGGTCCAAAGGCTAACAACATGAGTAAAATCCCAACATCCATAGAAAGAGTGAACATAGAAACAGCTGAGATCAGAGAGCAGCTGATAGCACACAGAGTTCTAGCAGCAGAACATCTCTAGAACAACTGGTAAGATGAGACTGGATCGGGCCTTCATGGTCCCTAGCAGCTAGGAAACCACGGTCCCCCCCTCCCCCCCAGAGTCCACTAACCGGCCTTCATGGGTCCAAGTTACACCACTTTCTCTTTTCTGTGTTTTCTGTGTATTCTGTGTATTCTGTGTTTTCTGTGTTTTCTGTGTTTTCTGTGTATTCTTTTTATTCTGTGTATTCTGTGTTTTCTGTGTATTCTGTGTATTCTGTATTCTCTGTTTTCTGTATTTTCTGTATTTTCTGTGTATTCTGTATATTCTGTAGCCTATTGTCTGTTTTCTGTGTATTCTGTGTATTCTGTATTCTCTGTGTATTCTGTGTATTCTGTGTGTTCTGTGTATTCTGTATTCTCTGTGTATTCTGTGTATTCTGTGTGTTCTGTGTATTCTGTATTCTCTGTGTATTCTGTGTATTCTGTGTATTCTGTGTATTCTGTATTCTCTGTGTATTCTGTGTATTCTGTGTGTTCTGTGTATTCTGTATTCTCTGTATATTCTGTGTTTTCTGCGTATTCTTGTGTTCTGTATTCTCTGTGTATTCTGTGTATTCTGTGTGTTCTGTGTATTCTGTATTCTCTGTGTATTCTGTGTATTCTGTGTATTCAGTATTCTCTGTGTATTCTGTGTATTCTGTGTATTCTGTGTATTCTGTATTCTCTGTGTATTCTGTGTATTCAGTATTCTCTGTGTATTCTGTGTATTCTGTGTATTCTGTGTATTCTGTATTCTCTGTGTATTCTGTGTATTCTGTGTATTCTGGTTTCTCTGTGTATTCTGTGTATTCTGTGTATTCTGTGTATTCTGTGTATTCTGGTTTCTCTGTGTATTCTGTGTATTCTGTGTATTCTGTGTATTCTGATTCTCTGTGCATTCTGTGTATTCTGTGTATTCTGGTTTCTCTGTGTATTCTGTGTATTCTGTGTATTCAGTATTCTCTGTGTATTCTGTGTATTCTGTTTTCTCTGTGTATTCTGTGTATTCTGTGTATTCTGTCTCTCGGTGTATTCTGTGTATTCTGGTTTCTCTGTGTATTCTGTGTATTCTGTGTATTCAGTATTCTCTGTGTATTCTGTGTATTCTGGTTTCTCTGTGTATTCTGTGTATTCTGTGTATTCTGTATTCTCTGTCTTTTCTGTGCATCGGCTGAACTCCCTGCAGGGATCCACAAAACATCCCCCAACCTGTTGGAAAATGCCATTGTAAAACCACAGAAGAAGAAGTCCCGAGGGTGTGTTCCTGTCTGCAATAACTCCCATCAGAGGTCAGAGGTCAGGGTCAGAGAGCGAAACGTTAAAGGTTCTCATCCATCAGAGTTCAGATCGAATCACTCCAAAGGTTTTACTTTGAAGAACAGGAGTAGAACATCACAAAGGCTAAATGTTCTTCTGCATGCATGCAGACATGAGAGGACGCTGGCGCTGTTTAGTCGCCGCTTTCCCATCTGCTGTGTTATTCTTTCCTTCCTCCTGTTCGGTTAGTGTCTGTCTTCACTGTACCCCTCCCTCTGGACCGCCTTCAGCTGGTTCCTGACCCCGCTCAGCACCTCGCCCGGACTACTGCCCCGTCGGTCTGCTGCTAGCTGGCTGCTCGTGCTCATCCAACGCGTGGCGGCTACCTCTAGCTGCTTCAGCGGCTAACCTGATTTCCGAGCCCGTCTCTCAGGCAAAACTCCAACCAGAAGCAGCCGTGACCGAGACCTTCATCTCCTCCTGGCTTGCCGTGGATCACCTTGGCACTTCCACCAGTCATCCATCTCTGTGTCCCTCGCCCACTGCTAACTGCTGCCACGAAGCTCTCAGTCCTGCTCGGCATCATGTTCAAAGACTCAACTCGGCAACTGGTTGAATTAATCAACTTCTCCATTCCATCCCGCATCCCAGTCCTCAAACAGCTCGGACTTCTTCGACGACCCCGTTACATCCACCGAAGCTGTCGCCGCAAGTTTGTTTATCTTCACCACGGACAATCCCTCCCATCCATCTGGTCCCTGGCTCGCTCTGTCGCACTGCATCACATACAGCTGAGCTCACCGACAGGCTGCACAAAAACCCGGACTGGACTACA
This sequence comes from Etheostoma spectabile, assembly GCF_008692095.1. NCBI lineage: Eukaryota > Metazoa > Chordata > Actinopteri > Perciformes > Percidae > Etheostoma > Etheostoma spectabile. The sequence goes on from NW_022603516.1 coordinate 7,047, forward strand.
GCCGTATTCACACTTCACCTTTACCTGTTCTCCAATCATCTACAAATTCCCTCGCTGTCTTTCCTCAATTGCATCACCCCCCCCACACACTGTTAACTGGGTCATCCTCAAGTCTTTCCAGCCCGCCCCCATCTCACCACCCTCTCATCATGCCAACTTTGCCGTCCTCAACACCCGATCAATCAACAATAAAGCCCCAGTCCTTCATGAACTAATCCTCGACAACTCGCTGGACTTTCTTCTGCTCACCAAAACCTGGCAACAACCCAACGACTTCTTCTTCCTCAACCAAGCATCCCCCACTGGATACAGTTACATTTGCAAACCCCGCCCCTCCCGAGGTGGTGGCGGCCTCGCTGTCATTCACAGTCAGAACTTCCGGATCACTGAACTCACCCTCCCCTCTGTGTCTTCATTTGAATATCTCGCCTTCAAAGCTCTTTCCTCCATGACAGTTCTCCTCATCTACCGGCCACCCAAACCAAACCCTTCCTTCCTCCTCCCACGGGCCTCATCTCTCTCCTCATGTCTGCTGCTACTCGCTGACTTCAACATCCACATCGACTCCCCCACCTGCAAGCTGTCATCAGAATTCACCACTTTACTGGACAACTTCACTCTCATCCAACATGTCACATTCCCCACCCGTGACAAAGGACACATCCTCGACCTGGTCTGCTCCATCAACCTACCTGTGCTGGACCTCCATCCATGCCTTTTTCCCCTCTCTGATCACAAACTGATACGGTTCATCATTCCTTCTCCACCCGCACGCCCACCAGCATCCTTCGAGAAATCACCTCCGCAATCTAAAATCCATTGATCCCTCCATCTCTCTGACCTGCTCTCCTCCACTCTCCACCTGGACTCAACCCTCACCTCACCTGATGATCTCACAAACCCACCTCACTCCGTCTTGTCTTCCTCCCTTAACTCTCTGGCCCCCCTCAAAATAAAAACTGTCACCTTTAACACCTCGTCACCCTGGTACACCTGCCCTCCGGAAAATGAACAAACTGGCCGCCAACTCGAACGCCTGACAAAAAAATCATCTCTCACAGTCCACCATGAACCTGTAAACTCCACCTCACTGCCTGCAAAGATGCTCTCATTTCTGCCCAATCTGCCTACCTCACCTCCATATTCCCTAACCCCTGTCATAACTCCAGAACCCTCTTCTCCACAATAAATAACCTCATCAAGCCTCGGACCAACACCCACCCTACTGCTTCTCCTGATCTCTGCAACTCATTCCTTCACTTTTTCACGGACAAAATTAACACCATTTATCAGTCTCTATCCCATGCATCTGACCCCTCAGTATCTACACCAGCGCCTACCACGGACCCTCCTCTCCCTTTCCGGGCTGACCTCCCTTCTCCTCCACACTGCCTACTCTCCCAGTTCGACCTGGTCACCACCCCCAATATCTCTAAACTCATCAGCTCTTTCGAACCCACTACCTGCTCACTGGACTCCCTACCTACTCCTCCCTTGAAGTCATGCCTCCCCGTCCTCTCCTCCTACCTCACTAACCTCTTCAACTCCTCTCTGTCCCTGGAACTGTCTTCTCTCTGCTTTCAAACTGCTGCTGTCATCCCAGTCCTTAAAAAACCTGGTCTGGATCCTCTTCCCCTTAAAACTACCTGCCCTGTATCCACCTCCCCTTTCTGTCTAAAACCCTCGAACGTATAGTTGACTCACAATTACAAACTCATCTCCTTGCCAACAACCATTTGAACCCTTCCAATCTGGTTTTCGCCCCCTCCACAGCACAGAACTGCTCTGCTCAAAGTCTTCAACGACCTACTCACTTCTGCTGACACCGGTTCCCTCAACATCCTTATTCTTCTTGACCTGAGGCAGCCTTCGATACTGTGAGCCATAACATCCTGCTCACCAGACTCAAAGACCTTGGTATCAAGGTACTGCACTCACCTGGCTCCGTTCCTACCTTTCTGACAGATCTTATTTCATCTCCCTTCATATCATCTCTGCTACTGCCTCAGTCACCCAAGGCGTTCCCCAAGGCTCCGTACACGGCCCCCTTCTTTTCATCACCTACATCCTCCCCCTTGGTCAGATCTCCAACATTTCAACCTGAACTTTCACTGTTATGCCGATGACACCCAGATCTACCTCAGCACCAACTCCCCCCACAATCCCCCCCTCTCCCCACATCAACTCCTGTCTGTCAGCGATCAAAACCTGGATGCACCACAACTTCCTCAAACTAAACAGCAATAAAACAGAATTACTCCTCATTGGCTCCAAATCCACTCTCAGCAAAGCCAACAACCCCACTCTCATCATTGACGGCACCATCGTCTCCCCATCTCCCCAGGCCCGCAACCTTGGTGTGATTTTTGATTCAACCCTCTCCCTTGAGCCTCACATCCGTCAAGTCATCAAAACCTCTTTCTTTCTCCTTTGAAATATTGCCAAGATTAGACCCTCACTCACTCCCTCTGCTGCCGAAATACTTTTTCACGCCTTCATCTCCTCACGACTTGACTATTGCAACTCACTACTCCTCGGCATCAGCTCAACCTCCATCAAAAGGCTCCAACTGGTTCAGAACTCAGCTGCACGACTCATCACCCACTCCACATCCCGGCACCACATCACTCCGGTCCTAAAAAAGCTACACTGGCTTCCCATTTCTCAGCGGATACATATAAAATCCTGGTCCCTCACCTACAAAGCCATGCACCACCTTGCCCCATCATACCTCACTGTCCTCCTCTCCCCCTACCAACCTTCACGGTCCCTCATCCACCTCAGCCGGTCTCCTCTATGTCCCCAAGTCAAAGCTCCGCAGTTTGGGGACAGAGCCTTTTCCCAGGGCAGCTCCCAGGCTCTGGAACTCCCTCCCCCATGAAATCCGCATTTCTGAGTCCCTCACAATTTTCAGTCCCGTCTGAAGACCCACTCTTCTGCTCTGCCAATCCTTTTTTATCCTTTTTTTTGTTTGTTTTTTTATTTATCTACTGTTTCTACTCAGTAAAGCAACTTTGAGCTTGGGAAAAGCGCTAGACAAATTCAATTTATTATATTAATTATATAAAATATATATATGTATTATATAATATATATATATATATATATTATATATAGTAAAACCCCTTGATTTTCTCCATATGATTTAGATTATGAGCCCATAATGTATAAACCATCCCAGGTAGCCTGACCCAGTTTCTGCTCCTGGTGAAGCTAGATCTGTATGATATCAACCTTGTAACGTTATAAGAAAAACAATTATCCACTATCTTATGTATAAAAACTACATTACCCACAATCCTAAGCTTAACAGCAATGTTTCTGATTGGTCCAACTCGCTGTTACCATAGAAACGTTTACCGTACCAGCGAAACCGCGAACAGCTAGAGCGACAACAATAACTAGCTAGCTGACTAGCAAAGGGAGCTTCTTCAAATAAATGAAATAACATCCAGTTATTAATCAGACAATATATCCTGAAACATCCAGTTATTAATCAGACAATATATCCTGAAACCATCAGTTATTAATCAGACAATATCCTAAAACATCCAGTTATTATTCAGACAATATATCCTGTAACATCCAGTTATTAATCAGACAATATATCCTGTAACATCCAGTTATTAATCAGACAATATATCCTGAAACATCCAGTTATTAATCAGACAATATATCCTAAAACATCCAGTTATTATTCAGACAATATATCCTGTAACATCCAGTTATTAATCAGACAATATATCCTGTAACATCCAGTTATTAATCAGACAATATATCCTGAAACATCCAGTTATTAATCAGACAATATATCCTGAAACATCCAGTTATTAATCAGACAATATATCCTGAAACATCCAGTTATTAATCAGACAATATATCCTGTAACATCCAGTTATTAATCAGACAATATATCCTGAAACATCCAGTTATTAATCAGACAATATATCCTGAAGTTCCCTAATGGGAACAGGTTGCTAGGCGACGTCATGTCTGAAAGCTAACCTAATAAATGTGCCATTAACCAAATCAACCCCAGAAACATTGAGTTGAGTCCTGATTTCCGAGCTCACTGACTTCGGCGTTCTTTCCGACACGTTTGCTGGCATCAGGAGGACGGCTGCTGTCTTGTCTTTTTAAACCCATTCATCATTAACTACATGAGACATGTAGCCTGATGTAGGACAGTGTGACTGACGAATCTTTGACTTAGTCTGCTGCTTCCTGCTCGATGTTCTGAGCCCCCAACGTCGACTTCAAGGCACCCAATCACAGACATATAAACATATAAACATCTTTATATGTCTATGCACCCAATCACAGACATATAATCATATAAACATCTTTATATGTCTATGCACCCAACCATAGACATATAAACATCTTTATATGTCTATGCACCCAACCATAGACATATAAACATATTATATGTCTATGCCCCAACCATAGACTATAAACATATTTATATTCTATGCACCCCCACCATAGACTATAAACATATAACATCTTTATATGTCTATGCACCCCACCATAGACATATAAACAATAAACATCTTTATATGTCTATGCACCCACATAGACATATAAACATATAGACATCTTTTTATGTCTATGCACCCAACCATAGACATATAAACATATAAACATCTTTATATGTCTATGCACCCCACCATAGACATATAAACATATAAACATCTTTATATGTCTATGCACCCACCATAGACATATAACATATAAACATCTTTATTGTCTATGCACCCAACCATAACTATAAACATATAAACATCTTTATATGTCTATGCACCCACCATAGACATATAACATATAAACATCTTTATATGTCTATGCACCCAACCATAGACATATTAACATATAAAATCTTTATATGTCTATGCACCCAACCATAGACATATAAACATATAAACATCTTTATATGTCTATGCACCCAACCATAGACATATAAACATATAAACATCTTTATATGTGTATGCACCCACCATAGACATATAAACATATAAACCATCTTTATATGTCTATGCACCCAATCACAGACATATAAACATCTTTATATGTCTATGCACCCAACCATAAACATATTAACATATAAACATCTTTATATGTCTATGCACCCAACCATAGACATATTAACATATAAACATCTTTATATGTCTATGCACCCAACCATAGACATATATCATATAAACATCTTTATATGTCTATGCACCCAACCATAGACATATTAACATATAAACATCTTTATATGTCTATCACCCAACCATAGACACATTAACCGAAACATCTTTATATGTCTATGCACCCAACCATAGACATATTAACATATAAACATCTTTATATGTCCTATGCACCCCACCATAGACATATAAACATATAAACATCTTTATATGTCTATGCACCCAACCATAGACATATAAACATATAAACATCTTTATATGTCTATGCACCCACCCATAGACATATAAACATCTTTTATATGTCTATGCACCCAACCATAGACATAGAAACTATAACATCTTTATATGTCTATGCACCCAACCATAGACATATAACATATAACATCTTTTATATGTCTATGCACCCAACCATAGACATATTAACATATAAACATCTTTATATATCTATGCACCCAACCATAGACATATTAACATATACATCTTTATATGTCTATGCACCCAACCATAGACATATAAACATATAAACATCTTTATATGTCTATGCACCCAACCATGACATAGAACATATAAACATCTTAATATGTCTATGCACCCAACCATAGACATATTAACATATAAACATCTTTATATGTCTATGCCCCAACCATAGACATATTAACATATAACCTCTTTATATGTCTATGCACCCAACCATAGACAATAACCTATAACATCTTTATATGTCTATGCACCCAACCATAGACATATAAACATATAAACATCTTTATATGTCTATGCACCCAACCATAGACATATAAACATATAACATCTTTATATGTCTATGCACCCAATCACAGACATATAAACATCTTTATATGTCTATGCACCCAACCATAAACATATTACATATAAACCTCTTTATATGTCTATGCACCCAACCATAGACATATTAACATATAAACATCTTTATATGTCTATGCCCCCAACCCATAGACATATAATCATATAAACATCTTTATATGTCTATGCACCCAACCATAGACATATTAACATATAAAAACATCTTTATATGTCTATGCACCCACCATAGACACATTAACATATAAACATCTTTATATGTCTATGCACCCCACCATAGACATATAAACAATAACAATCTTTATATGTCTATGCACCCAATCACAGACATATAAACATATAACATCTTTATATGTCTATGCACCCAACCATAGACATATAATCATATAACATCTTTATATGTCTATGCACCCAACCATAGACATATTAACATAATAAACATATAACATCTTTATGTCTATGCACCCAACCATAGACATATAAACATATAAACATCTTTATATGTCTATGCACCCAACCATAGACATATAAACATAAACATCTTTATAGTCTATGCACCCAACCATAGACATATAAACATATAAACATCTTTATATGTCTATGCACCCAATCACAACATATAAACTCTTTATATGTCTATGCACCCAACCATAGACATAATCATATAAACATCTTTATATGTCTATGCACCCCCCCATAGACATATTAACATATAAACATCTTTATATGTCTATGCCACCAACCATAGACATATAATCATATAAACATCTTTATATGTCTATGCACCCCACCATAGACATATAAACATATATCCATCCATCCATCCATCTTCATCCTCTTATCTGGTATCGGGTCGCGGGGGCAGCAGCTCCAGTAGGGGACCCCAAACTTCCCTTTCCCGAGCCACATCAACCAGCTCCGACTGGGGGATCCCGAGGCGTTCCCAGGCCAGTTGGAGATATAATCTCTCCACCTAGTCCTGGCCCTTCCCCGAGGCCTCCTCCCAGCTGGACGTGCCTGGAACACCTCCCTAGGGAGGCGCCCAGGAGGCATCCTTACCAGATGCCCGAACCACCTCACTGGCTCCTTTCGACGCGAAGGAGCAGCGGCTCTACTCCGAGCTCCTCTCGGATGACTGAGCTTCTCACCCTATCTCTAAGGGAGACGCCAGCCCCCTCCTGAGGAAACCCATTTCGGCCGCTTGTACCCTGGATCTCGTTCTTTCGGTCATGACCCAGCCTTCATGACCATAGGTGAGGGTAGGAACGAAATTGCCCGGTAGATCGAGAGCTTTGCCTTCTGGCTCAGCTCTCTTTTCGTCACAACGGTGCGATAAACGGAATGTAATACCGCACCGGCTGCTCCGATTCTCCGACCAATCTCACGCTCCATGGTCCCCTCACTCGCGAACAAGACCCCAAGGTACTTAAACTCCTTCACTTGGGTAAGGACTCACTCCCCACCCGAAGAAGCACTCCATCGGTTTCCTGCTGAGAACCATGGCCTCAGATTTAGAGGTGCTGATCCTCATCCCAGCCGCTTCACACTCGGCTGCGAACCGATCCAGTGAGTGCTGAAGGTCACAGACCGATGATGCCATCAGGACCACATCATCCGCAAAAAGCAGCGATGAGATCCCGAGCCCACCGAACTGCAACCCCTCCCCGCCCCGACTACGCCTCGATATCCTGTCCATAAATATTACAAACAGGATTGGTGACAAAGCGCAGCCCTGGCGGAGGCCACCCTCACCTGGAACGAGTCCGACTTACTGCCGAGAACCCGGACACAGCTCTGCTTTGGTCATACAGAGATTGGATGGCCCTAAGAAGGACCCCCTCACCCCATATTCCCGCAGCACCTCCCACAATTTCTCCCGGGGACCCGGTCCATACGCCTTCTCCAGATCCACAAAACACATGTAGACTGGTTGGGCATACTCCCAGGCCCCCTCCAAGATCCTTGCGAGAGTAAAGATCTGATCCGTTGTTCCACGACCAGGACGGAATCCGCATTGTTCCTCTTCAATCCGAGGTTCGACTATCGGCCGAACCCTCCTTTCCAGCACCTTGGAGTAGACTTTACCAGGGAGGCTGAGAAGTGTGATACCCCTGTAATTGGCACACACCCTCTGGTCCCCCTTTTTGAAGAGGGGAACCACCACCCCGGTCTGCCACTCCTTAGGCACCGTCCCAGACTTCCACGCAATGTTGAAGAGGCGTGTCAACCAAGACAGCCCCTCCACACCCAGAGCCTTCAGCATTTCTGGACGGATCTCATCAATCCCTGGGGCTTTGCCGCTGTGGAGTTGTTTGACTACCTCAGCGACTTCCACCAGGGAAATTGACAACAATCCCCCATCATCCTCCAGCTCTGCCTCCACCAAAGAGGGCGTGTCAGCTGGATTTAGGAGTTCCTCAAAGTGCTCTTTCCACCGCCCTATTACCTCCTCAGTTGAGGTCAACAAGGTCCCACCCTTAATGTATACAGCTTGGATGATTCCTCGCTTCCCCCTCCTGAGGTGGCGAACGGTTTTCCAGAAGCACCTTGGTGCCGACCGAAAGTCCTTCTCCATGTCTTCTCCAGGTCTTCTCCATATCTTTTCCGAACTTCTCCCACACCCACTGCTTTGCCTCTGTCACAGCAGAGGCTGCAGCCCTTCGGGCCCGTCGGTGCCCTGCAACTGCCTCCGGAGTCCTCCGAGACAACATATCCCGGAAAGACTCCTTCTTCAGTCGGACGGCTTCCCTGACCACCGGTGTCCACCAGGGTGTTCGTGGGTTACCGCCCCTTGAGGCACCTAAAACCCTAAGATCACAGCTCACCGCCGCAGCTTTAGCAATGGAAGCTTTGAACATTGTCCACTCAGGTTCAATGCCCCCAGCCTCCACAGGGATGCACGAAAAGCTCCGCCGGAGGTGTGAGTTGAAAGTCCGTCGGACAGGGGCCTCCTCCAGACGTTCCCAGTTTACCCGCACTACCCGTTTGGGCTTACCAGGTCTGTCCAGAGTCTTCCCCACCCCCTGACCCAACTCACCACCAGATGGTGATCAGTTGACAGCTCTGCCCCTCTCTTCACCCGAGTGTCCAAAACATACGGCCTCAGCTCAGATGAAACGATTATAAAATCGATCATTGACTTTTGGCCTAGGGTGCTCTGGTACCAAGTACACTTATGAGCATCCCTATGTTCGAACATGGTGTTTGTGATGGACAATCCATGACTAGCACAGAAGTCCAACAACAGACAACCACTCTGGTTTAGATCAGGGAGGCCGTTCCTCCCAATCACGCCTCTCCAAGTATCTCCATCATTGCCCACGTGTGCATTGAAGTCCCCCAGCAGAACTATGGAGTCCCCTACTGGAGCCCCATACAGGACTCCATTCAAGGTCTCCAAGAAGGCCGAATACTCCGAACTCTTGTTTGGTGCATATGCACAAACAACAGTCAGAGTTTTCCCCCCCATCACCCGCAGGCGTAGGGAGGCGACCCTCTCGTCCACCGGGGTAAACTCCAACGCAGCGGCGCTCAGCCGGGGGCTTGTGAGTATCCCCACACCCGCCCGGCGCCTCACACCATGGGCAACTCCGGAGTAGGACAGAGTCCAACCCCTATCCAGGAGAACGGTTCCAGAACCGAGACTGTGCGTAGAGGTAAGCCCCACCAGATCTAACCGGTAGCGCTCCACTTCCCGCACAAGTTCCGGCTCCTTCCCCCACAGAGAGGTGACATTCCACGTCCCCAGAGCCAGCCTCTGCCGCCCGGTTGTGGTCCGTCGAAGCCCCTGACCTTCGCTGCCACCCATGTAGCAGCGCACCCGACCCCTTTGGATCCTCCCACAGGTGGTGGGCCCATGGGTTGGAGGGAGAGGTGCCACGTCGCTTGTTCGGGCTGTGCCCGACCGGGCTCCGTGGCAAACCCGGCCACCAGACGCTCGCTCACGAGCCCACCGTCTGGGCCTGGCTCCAGACGGGGGCCCCGGGCTTCCTCCGGGCGGGGTCCCTCGTTCCCTTCCTTGTTCTTCCATTGGAGTCTTTGAACCATTCTTGGTCTGGCCCCTCCCCTGAGACCTCTTTGCCATGGGAGACCCTACCAGGAGCACAAAGCTCCAGACAACACAGCCCTCAGGTTCATAGGGACACACAAACCTCTCCACCACGATAAGGTGATGGTTCCCGGAGAGGTATAAACATATAAACATCTTTATATGTCTATGCACCCAATCACAGACATATAAACATCTTTATATGTCTATGCACCCAACCATAGACATATAATCATATAAACATCTTTATATGTCTATGCACCCCACCATAGACATATAATCATATAAACATCTTCATATGTCTATGCACCCAATCACAGACATATAAACATATAAACATTTTCATATGTCTATGCACCCAACCATAGACATATTAA
>NW_022603516.1:22500-45000 GCF_008692095.1 Etheostoma spectabile
AGGCTTAACAAACATATGCCCCCCCCCCGGTAATAAACTCCTTTCTGATTCTGAACTGGTCTTTAAGTTGGCCGAGCAGCAGCTATTCTTTCTGGGGGGGGCATATGTTGGCGGGGAGATGTTGGGGGAGGCATGTGTTAGGGGGGACATGTTTGGGGGGCATATGTTGGGGGGGGAGATGTCACCGTAGAGACCTGTACATCAGAAGTCTTTGTTTCCAGCTGTTCTTCCTTGGGGGGCATGTTGGGGGGGGAGTGTTGCCATAGAGACCTGTCCATCAGAAATCTCCAGCTGCTGAGTATTCGGGGTGTTTAGGGATTCTCAGTCAGCTGAACGTGCTGAAACAGAGTTTAGTCTGAGCCGCTTCAGAGTCGGGGGGGGAGGGACATACCTGGGGACCGAGTTAACCCCTGCCCCGCTGTTACCCCCCCTCATTCCCCCTGCCCCGCTGTTACCCGCCCTCATTCCCCCTGCTCTGCTTTTTCCACTTGGCTCCGTACCCTTCCCCCCGCTCTGTTTATTTCAGTTCATGCAGAGAAACTGGAAGAAGATCCTGAAAACTACGTTACCCCCCCTCCCCCATTCCCCTTGCTCTGTTACCCCCCCTCATTCCCCCTGCTCTGGTGTTTCCCCTTTCATTCCCCCTGCTCTCTCTGTCTCATGAGTTATGGTCATAGTGGATTCAGCAGCTTCCAGACGGCGTCGGAATCAAACATCCTGCATCAGCAGCTGGAAATCATTACTCTCTCTCTCTCTCTCTCTCACTCTCTCTCTCTCTAGCTCTTTCTCTCTCTCTCTCTCTCTAGCTCTTTCTCTCTCTCTCTCTCTCTCTCTCTCTAGCTCTGTCTCCTCTCTCTCTCTCTCTCTCTCTCTCTCTCCCTCTCTCTCTAGCTCTGTCTCTCTCTCTCTCTCTCTCTAGCTCTGTCTCTTTCCTCTCTCTCTTCTCTCTCGCTCTCTCTCTCTCTCTCTCTAGCTCTGTCTCTCTCTCTCTGTCTCTCTCTCTCTCTCTCTAGCTCTGTCTCTCTCTCTCTCTCTCTCTCTGTCTATCTCTCTCTCTCTCTCTCTCTCCTCTGTCTCTCTCTCTCTTTGTCTCTCTCTCTCTCTCTGTCTCTCTCTCTAGCTCTGTCTCTCTCTCTCTCTCTCTCTAGCTCTGTCTCTCTCTCTCTCTCTCTCTCTCTCTCTCAATCTCGACTTTAACAGCCATTGTTTAATGTTACAGGAACACCTCAAACACCCAACACAACACAGACTAAATAAATTATATATAAATATATATGCTGTACATACATATATTTATATTTCTATATATTATGTAACATTGACTAGTTAGAAATACATTAGATCCTCTGAGGTCTCTTCCACTGAGACCACTCTATAATTTACAGATAGAGCAGGTCTAGACCTCTCTATAATTTACAGAAAGAGCAGGTCTAGACCTCTCTATAATTTACAGATAGAGCAGGTCTAGACCACTCTATAATGTACAGATAGAGCAGGTCTAGACCACTCTATAATTTACAGATAGAACAGGTCTAGACCACTCCATAATCTACAGATAGAGCAGGTCTAGACCTCTCTATAATGTACAGATAGAGCAGGTCTAGACCGCTCTATAATTTACAGATAGAGCAGGTCTAGACCGCTCTATAATCTAGAGATAGAGCAGGTCTAGACCTCTCTATAATTTACAGATAGAGCCGGTCTACACCACTCTCTATAATTTACAGATAGAGCAGGTCTAGACCGCTCTATAATTTACAGATAGAGCAGGTCTAGACCACTCTCTATAATTTACAGATAGAGCAGATCTAGACCGCTCTATAATTTACAGATAGAGCAGGTCTAGACCACTCTATAATGTACAGATAGAGCAGGTCTAGACCACTCTATAATTTACAGATAGAACAGGTCTAGACCACTCCATAATCTACAGATAGAGCAGGTCTAGACCTCTCTATAATGTACAGATAGAGCAGGTCTAGACCGCTCTATAATTTACAGATAGAGCAGGTCTAGACCGCTCTATAATTTACAGATAGAGCAGGTCTAGACCTCTCTATAATTTACAGATAGAGCAGGTCTAGACCACTCTATAATTTACAGATAGAGCAGGTCTAGACCACTCTATAATTTACAGATAGAGCAGGTCTAGACCGCTCTATAATTTACAGATAGAGCAGGTCTAGACCGCTCTATAATCTAGAGATAGAGCAGGTCTAGACCTCTCTATAATTTACAGATAGAGCCGGTCTACACCACTCTCTATAATTTACAGATAGAGCAGGTCTAGACCGCTCTATAATTTACAGATAGAGCAGGTCTAGACCACTCTCTATAATTTACAGATAGAGCAGATCTAGACCGCTCTATAATTTACAGATAGAGCAGGTCTAGACCGCTCTATAATTTACAGATAGAGCAGGTCTACACCACTCTCTATAATTTACAGATAGAGCAGATCTAGACCGCTCTATAATGTACAGATAGAGCAGGTCTAGACCTCTCTATAATTTACAGATAGAGCAGGTCTAGACCGCTCTATAATTTACAGATAGAGCAGGTCTAGACCACTCTATAATTTACAGATAGAGCAGGTCTAGACCGCTCTATAATTTACAGATAGAGCAGGTCTAGACCGCTCTATAATTTACAGATAGAGCAGGTCTAGACCTCTCTATAATTTACAGATAGAGCAGGTCTAGACCTCTCTATAATTTACAGATAGAGCAGGTCTAGACCATCTATGGTGTTACGTTCACTGACAGGACTGCTGGAGTTTGAGTCCAACTGAAAGCTGAAGAGCAGAAAAAGAAGAACAGCTGGAGAAGATTTAAAGGAAGAATAACGTAAACAGGAAGCTCTGAGTCTCCAACCAACGCTGGCGATGGATTACACAGAGACATCTGATGTAAACACTCTGAGGCCTCACGCCTCGCTGTCTACCTGTCTCTGTGTGTATATATATATGTATATATATATATATATATTTAAAATATATATAATCTTCAACTGTTTGTGTGTGCGTGCGTGTGCATGTGTGCATACGTGTGGTGTGTGCATGCCCATGTTTGTGTATTTGTGCGTGTGTGAATGTGTGTGTCTAAGGTTTTTGTAAAATAAAAACCTCAAACTGCTAGACAGTTTTTTATGACCCCCCAGAAGGGAAATTCTGGATTCCTGGAGAGATTCCAGTCTCACTGAAGGTCTGAGTCTGAGGGAGGTGGTCCCGGAGATACTGAAGGTCTGAGTATGAAGGAGGTGGTCCCGGGGTCACTGAAGGTCTGAGTCTGAGGGAGGTGGTCCCGGGGTTATTCACCCCTTCTTCATCCCATCAGCAGTTTCTCACATTTATCAACACAGACAGTGACATGTCATCAATAAATCAGAAATCTTTAATTTCAAGAGGAATAAAAACTAAATGAACTCCAGAACCAGACCACATTCATGTGTTAACGTTACAGTGAAAATATGAATTCTTAAGAAAAGTCATCAACATACCATGTTGAAAAACAGCTGAGAGATTGTTTTCACGGTTGAAATACGGTTGTTGATATGAAATATTAAATGTTCGGATGTCTAAGGTTTAACAGTAAAAAACCTCTATAAACTGTTAATTAATAACCAACTAAACAGAAAACTGGAACACAAATGTATTCATGAAAAAAACAGAAATCCCCACAGCCATCTCATAGGATAATTATTATATTCATTCTCATAAATAATCTGCTAACCCCACAGCAGTTAACATGTACCCTGGGCCTGGAAACCATTTATAATCTGGATGGAGACCAACAGAAACCATTCATAATCTGGATGGAGACCAAGAGAAACCAATCATAATCTGGATGGAAACCAACAGAAACCATTCATAATCTGGATGGAGTCCTACAGAAACCATTCATAATCTGGATGGAGTCCTATAGAAACCAATCATAATCTGGATGGAGACCATCAGAAACCATTCATAATCTGGATGGAGTCCTACAGAAACCAATCATAATCTGGATGGAGACCAACAGAAACCATTCATAATCTGGATGGAGACCAAGAGAAACCAATCATAATCTGGATGGAAACCAACAGAAACCATTCATAATCTGGATGGAGACCAACAGAAACCATTCATAATCTGGATGGAGACCAACAGAAACCATTCATAATCTGGATGGAAACCAACAGAAACCATTCATAATCTGGATGGAGTCCTACAGAAACCATTCATAATCTGGATGGAGTCCTACAGAAACCATTCATAATCTGGATGGAGTCCTACAGAAACCATTCATAATCTGGATGGAGACCAACAGAAACCATTCATAATCTGGATGGAGTCCTACAGAAACCATTCATAATCTGGATGGAGTCCTACAGAAACCATTCATAATCTGGATGGAGTCCTACAGAAACCATTCATAATCTGGATGGAGAGGAACCATTCATAATCTGGATGGAGTCCTACAGAAACCATTCATAATCTGGATGGAGAGAAACCATTCATAATCTGGATGGAGTCCTACAGAAACCATTCATAATCTGGATGGAGTCCTACAGAAACCATTCATTATGGTCTCAGTCTGAGACCAGTTCAGCCGTTTGCTAAGTATTTCAGCTGCCAATGGAGTACCCCGAGCAACCGAGGAGTACCCCCCTAACCCCTGAGGATCCCCCTAAGAGAGAGGATACCCCCTAACCCTGAGGATCCCACCCGAGGACCTACCGAGTACCCCCCTAACCCCTGAGGATCCCACTAACCGAGGAGTACCCCCTAACCCCTGAGGATCCCCCTAACCGGAGTACCCCCTAACCCCTGAGGATCCCACTAACCGAGGAGTACCCCCCTAACCCCTGAGGATCCCCCTAACCGAGGAGTACCCCCCTAACCCCTGAGGATCCCACTAACCGAGGAGTACCCCCCTAACCCCTGAGATCCCCCTAAACCGAGGAGTACCCCCCTAACCCCTGAGGACCCACTAACCGAGGAGTACCCCCTAACCCCTGAGGATCCCACTAACCGAGGAGTACCCCCCTAACCCCTGAGGATCCCCCTAACCGAGGAGTACCCCCCTAACCCCTGAGGATCCCACTAACCGAGGAGTACCCCTGGCGTACGGTAATGATCAGAAAACATTCTTCATCTTTTTTTTTTTAGTTTTTCTTAATTTCTTCATCTTTTTAGGTTTTTAATGAACTGACTTCACACAAATGATCATGAGCTGACTCATCAGAAACCCAACATGAGGATCTGAGACCTGATGAGTCTCTACTTCCTGTCCCAGTGTGCAGGAACAGGTAGTCGTCAACATGTTGTCAAGGAAACCATAAATCCATTAATCGGTTTCCTTGGATACAGGATGAGCTGCAGTTTAATCATCTGATGGACATCCTGAAGTCAATGAACCGGAGTTTAATCTGAGAGGAAACTTAACCCGGGAAAGGGAAGTTTGGGTCCCTCCCCCCCCCGAACCCCCCAGTCCCATTGGGGGGGGAAGACGGGTGGAAACTGAACTAGGTCGACCCAGAGTCTTGAAACCGGGACTTCTAGAGACTTCTGTTGTTATTGGACAAGACCAAAGCACAGTTAGTACACACACACACACGCACGCACAAACACGCACACAGAAACACACACACACACACTCACACACACGGCTCACCCAACAGTGATGCCTCTGATCTCAAAGTAAAAACAGTTTGGTCGACGTTAATTTTTTACAGAAATTTATTCAGAAAGTTCAGAAACATTGAAACAAACAAAAAATGAGTAAAAATAATTTCTTCAAACACGTCTGACCCTTCAGCTGGAAACCAAACGATGAAAACGATCCGATTCATCGATGGAAGGCTTGACAGGGCAACACGTTGACAGGGCAACATGTTGACAGGGCAACACGTTGACAGGGCAACATTTAGTGCAACACGTTGACAGGGCAACACGTTGAAAGGGCAACATGTTAGTGCAACACGTTGACAGGGCAACACGTTGACAGGGCAACACGTTGACAGGGCAACATGTTGACAGGGCAACATTTAGTGCAACACGTTGACAGGGCAACATGTTGACAGGGCAACATTTAGTGCAACACATTGACAGGGCAACACGTCAAAAGGGCAACATGTTAGTGCAACACGTTGACAGGGCAACACGTTGAAAGGGCAACATGTTGACAGGGCAACATGTTGACAGGGCAACACGTTGACAGGGCAACATGTTGACAGGGCAACATGTTGACAGGGCAACACGTTGACAGGGCAACACGTTGACAGGGCAACATGTTGACAGGGCAACATGTTGACAGGGCAACACGTTGACAGGGCAACATGTTGACAGAGCAACATGTTGACAGGGCAACATGTTAACAGGGCAACACGTTGACAGGGCAACATGTTGACAGGGCAACACGTTGACAGGGCAACATGTTGACAGGGCAACACGTTGACAGGGCAACGTGTTGACAGGGCAACACGTTGACAGGGCAAAATATTAGTGCAACACGTTGACAGGGCAACACGTTGACAGGGCAACATGTTGACAGAGCAACACGTTGACAGGGCAACACGTTGACAGGGCAACATATTAGTGCAACACGTTGACAGGGCAACACGTTGACAGGGCAACATGTTGACAGAGCAACACGTTGACAGGGCAACACGTTGACAGGGCAACATGTTGACAGGGCAACACGTTGACAGGGCAACATGTTGACAGGGCAACACGTTGACAGGGCAACATGTTGACAGGGCAACATGTTGACAGGGCAACATTTAGTGCAACGCGTTGACAGGGCAACACGTTGACAGGGCAACACGTTGAAAGGGCAACATGTTGACAGGGCAACATGTTGACAGGGCAACACGTTGACAGGGCAACATGTTGACAGGGCAACACGTTGACAGGGCAACATGTTGACAGGGCAACACGTTGACAGGGCAAAATATTAGTGCAACACGTTGACAGGGCAACACGTTGACAGGGCAACATGTTGACAGAGCAACATGTTGACAGGGCAAAATGTTGACAGGGCAACACGTTGACAGGGCAACATGTTGACAGAGCAACATGTTGACAGGGCAACATGTTGACAGGGCAACATGTTGACAGAGCAACATGTTGACAGGGCAACACGTTGACAGGGCAACACGTTGACAGGGCAAAATATTAGTGCAACACGTTGACAGGGCAACACGTTGACAGGGCAACATGTTGACAGAGCAACACGTTGACAGGGCAACACGTTGACAGGGCAACACGTTGACAGGGCAACATGTTGACAGGGCAACATGTTGACAGGGCAAAATATTAGTGCAACACGTTGACAGGGCAACACGTTGACAGGGCAACGTGTTGACAGAGCAACACGTTGACAGGGCAACACGTTGACAGGGCCACACGTTGACAGGGCAACATGTTAGTGCAACATGTTGACAGGGCAACACGTTGACAGGGCAACACGTTGACAGGGTAAAATATTAGTGCAACACGTTGACAGGGCAACACGTTGACAGGGCAACATGTTGACAGAGCAACACGTTGACAGGGCAACACGTTGACAGGGCAACTTGTTGACAGGGCAACACGTTGACAGGGCAACATGTTGACAGGGCAACATGTTGACAGGGCAAAATATTAGTGCAACACGTTGACAGGGCAACACGTTGACAGGGCAACATGTTGACAGGGCAACATGTTAGTGCAACACGTCAACAGGGCAACAGACAAAGAGAAGAGCCCCAAACTAAGGAGAATTACATCAAATTAAAAATAACACGTTTATATCATTCTATAACTATAATGTTTCCTGTAAAGAATGATTCAATAACAATCACATGACTTCATTTGTGGAAGGATTTTTACCCAGAATGCCTCACAGCATCATTCAAAAAAAGAGTCAGCTGGGAATCAAACCCTCAGCTCTTTGGAAGGTGCACCTGAGATTAAATAGAGGGGAAGTCCCGCCCCTTCCTGTGTACATGTATTTATATATTCATGTTCCGGGGACCACTGTGTGGATGATGTATTTATATATTCATGTTCCAGCGTTATGAGTGAGACAGGAAGTGACATCACTGCTTGTTGCTGGGTTTCAGGAAGCGCCGGGACTTCTGCCTCGCCATGCGGTGCTGCTGCTGCGCCATCTGAGCATCGGAGATGGCTGCCTGCAGCTTCTGTAGGTAACCATGGTAACCACACACACACACACACACACACACACACACACACACACACACACACACACACACACACACACACACACACACACACACACACACACACACACACACACACACACACACACACACACACACACACACACACACACACACACACACACACACACACACCACACAACACACACACACACACACTAGTGCTGAACTATTGTGGTTTTCAGACTAAAGACAGCTGCAGATAAAGATTATTTTCTAATATATTATTATATTATTAATAAAGATTATTTTCTAATATATATTATATTATTAATAAAGATTATTTTCTAATATATTATTATATTATTAATAAAGATTATTTTCTAATATATTTTATATTATTATAAGTATTTTCTAATATATTATTATATTATTAATAAGATTATTTTCTAATATGATTATTATATTATTAATAAGATATTTTCTAATATATTATATATTATAATAAAGATTATTTTCTAATATATATATTATTAATAAAGATTATTTTCTAATAATTATTATATTATAATAAAGATTATTTTCTAATATATTTCTATATATAATAAGATTATTTCTAATATATTATATCTTATTATAAAGATTATTTAATATTAGATTATTTTAATAATATTTTCATATAGTATTATTAAATAAAGATTATTTTCTAATACATTAATATGTTATTAACAAAGATTATATTAATTAATAAAGATTATTTTCTAATATATTAGTATATTATTAACAAAGATTATTTTATTATATTATTAATAAAGATCATTTTCTGATATTATTTATTATTGTATAATATTATTAACATTTTATGCTAATAATAGTATTAATAATATTAATAATACTATATTATTACCTGAGCAGCTTGGGGGTCTCGGAGCTGAACCGTCCTCACCGGCTCCGAACCGTCTCTCGTTGGAAACTTCAACTTCTGCTCCTGAAATCCACAGAGACGTGATTAATAATTAATAATTAATAGTTAATAACATCTGGAACAGCTCTTTCTCTCTGTCTATCAGGACAATAACATCAACAGAGATATAGGGTTAAGGTTAGAGATATATCTCTCTATATAAATATATATATCTCTAAGATATATCTAGAGATATATATATTTATATAGAGATGTATCTCTATATAGAGATCTATCTCTATATATAGAGATATATCTCTATATATAGAGATATATCTCTATATATAGAGATATCTATTAGAGATATATCTCTAATATGAGATATATCTCTATATTATATAGATATATCTCTATAGATATATGTATCTATAGATATATCTATATAATAAATATATCTCTAAAGATATATCTCTAGAGATTATCTATTTATATAGAGATGTATCTCCACATATAGAGCTATATCTCTACATAAATATATGTATCTCTAGAGATATATCTCTATATGTGGAGATATATCTCTATATATAGAGATATATATTTACAGTATAATTTACTAACTAACCACACTTTTGAAGAAATTAGTTTTCTAGTACCTTGTAGTAGATCTTTAGGTCCGTCCCACCTCTCCTCCCTCTACACCTGTCCTCCCTGTACCCCCCTGTCCCCCCGTCTGACGGTACTTTGCATTAGATCTTCAGGTCCGTCCCCCCCGTCTCTCCCTGTCCCCGCCCCCCCCGGTCTGACAGTATCTTGCATTAGATCTTTAGGTCTGTCCCCCCTGTCCCCCCTGTCTGACGGTACCTTGCATTAGATCTTCAGGTCCGTCCCCTCTGTCCCCTGTCTGACGGTACCTTGCATTAGATCTTCAGGTCCGTCCCCCCTGTCCACCACCTATCTGACGGTACCTTGCAGTAGATCTTTAGGTCCGTCCCCCCTTTTTCCCCCTTTCTGACGGTACCTTGCATTAGATCTTCAGGTCCGTCCCCCCTGTCCCCCCTGTCTGACGGTACCTTGCAGTAGATCTTTAGGTCCGTACCCCCTGTCCCCCCTGTCTGACGGTACCTTGCAGTAGATCTTCAGCTCCGTCCCCCCTGTACCACCCCCGTCTGACAGTACCTTGCAGTAGATCTTCAGCTCCGTCCCCCCCACCGATGGAGGTCTGTAGAAGTTCTCAAACCAACACTCCCACTCTCGGTTAAAATGTCCGACGAAGTCGATCTCCTTCACGCACAAAACCCTCCTACACAACACACACACAGACCCACAACTGTTAGACTACACACAAAACCCTCCCACACAACACACACACAGACAGACAATTGTTAGACTACACACAAACCCTCCTACACAACACACACAGACCCACAACTGTTAGACTACACACAAATACACTGTAAAACCACCAACAGGAAGTGGTTCTGAGGACTGGTACCAACAGTAAGTGGTGCTGTAGGCTGGTACAAACAGGAAGTGGTTGTGAGGGTTTATACCAACAGGAAATGGTTCTGAGGACTGGTGCCAACAGGAAGTGGTTCTGATGGCCGGTACCAACAGGAACTGGTTCTGAATGCTGGTACCAAAAGGAAGTGGTTCTGAGGACTGGTACAAACAGGAGGTGGTTTTGAGGGCCGGTTCCAAAAGGATGTGGTTCTGAGGGCCGATACCAACAGGAAATGTTTTTGAGGACTGGTACCAACAGAAAGTGGTTCTGAAGGCTGGTACCAACAGGAAGTGGTTCTGAGGGCCGGTACCAACAGGAAGTGGTTCTGAGGGCCGGTACCAACAGGAAGTGGTTCTGAATGCTGGTACCAACAGGAAGTGGATCTGAATGCTGGTACCAACAGGAACTGGTTCTGAATGCTGGTACCAAAAGGAAGTGGTTCTGAGGGCCGGTACCAACAGGATATGTTTCTGAGGACTGGTACCAACAAGAATTGGTTCTGAGGGCTGGTACCAAAAGGAAGTGGTTCTGAGGGCCGGTACCAACAGGAAGTGGTTCTGAAGGCTGGTACCAAAAGGAAGTGGTTCTGAGGGCCGCTACCAACAAGAAATGTTTCTGAGGACTGGTACCAACAGGAAGTGGTTCTGAATGCTGGTACCAACAGGAACTGGTTCTGAAGGCTGGTACAAACAGGAGCTGGTTCTGAGGGCTGGTACCAACAGGATATGGTTCTGAAGGCTGGTACCAACAGGAAGTGGTTCTGAGGGCCGGTACCAACAGGACATGTTTCTGAGGACTGGTACCAACAGGAAGTGGTTCTGAGGGTCTGTACCTGTTAGTGATGATGATTGTGGTCTTCCGGTGACCCGGGTACGGATAGTGGTCTCTGAAGACTTCTCCTTCCAGCTGTTTGATCTCTGAACGCTGAAACAGAAAGAAACTCATTAAAACATTTATTTATTATCATTATTATTAATTATGTTTCAGTTCTAATTAACTCAAACACTCATCTCTATGTTTAAGTTCTAGTCTCTGGGACGGTAGACTGAATATCTTCTAGTCTCTGGGACAGTAGACTGAATATCTTCTAGTCTCTGGGACAGTAGACTGAATATCTTCTAGTCTCTGAGACGGTAGACTGAATATCTTCTAGTCTCTGGGACGGTAGACTGAATATCTTCTAGTCTCTGGGACGGTAGACTGAATATCTTCTAGTCTCTGGGACGGTAGACTGAATATCTTCTAGTCTCTGGGACAGTAGACTGAATATCTTCTAGTCTCTGGGACAGTAGACTGAATATCTTCTAGTCTCTGGGACGGTAGACTGAATATCTTCTAGTCTCTGGGACAGTAGACTGAATATCTTCTAGTCTCTGGGACAGTAGACTGAATATCTTCTAGTCTCTGGGACAGTAGACTGAATATCTTCTAGTCTCTGGGACGGTAGACTGAATATCTTCTAGTCTCTGGGACGGTAGACTGAATATCTTCTAGTCTCTGGGACGGTAGACTGAATATCTTCTAGTCTCTGAGACGGTAGACTGAATATCTTCTAGTCTCTGGGACGGTAGACTGAATATCTTCTAGTCTCTGGGACGGTAGACTGAATATCTTCTAGTCTCTGGGACGGTAGACTGAATATCTTCTAGTCTCTGGGACGGTAGACTGAATATCTTCTAGTCTCTGGGACGGTAGACTGAATATCTTCTAGTCTCTGGGACGGTAGACTGAATATCTTCTAGTCTCTGGGACAGTAGACTGAATATCTTCTAGTCTCTGGGACGGTAGACTGAATATCTTCTAGTCTCTGGGACGGTAGACTGAATATCTTCTAGTCTCTGAGACAGTAGACTGAATATCTTCTAGTCTCTGAGACGGTAGACTGAATATCTTCTAGTCTCTGGGACAGTAGACTGAATATCTTCTAGTCTCTGGGACGGTAGACTGAATATCTTCTAGTCTCTGAGACAGTAGACTGAATATCTTCTAGTCTCTGGGACGGTAGACTGAATATCTTCTAGTCTCTGAGACAGTAGACTGAATATCTTCTAGTCTCCGGGACGGTAGACTGAATATCTTCTAGTCTCCTCTGAAGGATCAGGGTGGACTAGATCTGGTTTTGGGACATAAGACCTGCTGCAGACCTGACACGGAGCGAATCAAGACTTTTATTTTTATTGAACACCAATAACAAAGGTCATGCTGAGACAAAGATGAATAAAATCAATTCAGACTCAATTATATTAACAATATGTTGCCAGAGATACAACATATTACATATTATAATTACATACATACATACATACATACATATATATATATATATATATATATATATATATATATATATATATATATATATATGTATATATAACAAACGGATACACACACACGATCACTTATAAAAATATGTGAAAGCTCTAGGGCAGAGAAGACATTTAGTCAAAGCTTCTTAATAAAATAATTCCTCATTTTAGTTAAATTAACTGTAGATTATTACAACAAAAGTATTATATTATTATTTTTATTATTATTATCATAATAATACAATATAAAGAGGTAGAAACAGAAATAGAGAAATTACTTTAAGAAATAAAAGCAGAAATGTTCTTTCTAGAAAAATAATAAAACTCAGCTGAGCATGTTCGAGGTATGAGAGAAGGATCTGGCATAGAACAATCTTTAATGAAGGATGAAAGGATGAAAGGGTGAAAGGATGGAAGGATGAAAGGGTGGAAGGATGAAAGGGTGGAAGGATGGAAGGGTGAAAGGATGGAAGGATGAAAGGATGAAAGGATGGAAGAATGAAAGGATGGAAGGGTGGAAGGATGAAAGGATGGAAGGATGAAAGGATGGAAGGGTGGAAGGATGAAAGGATGGAAGGATGGAAGGATGGAAGGATGAAAGGATGGAAGAATGGAAGGATGGAAGGATGGAAGGATGGAAGGGTGGAAGGATGAAAGGATGGAAGGGTGAAAGGATGGAAGGATGGAAGGATGAAAGAATGGAAGAATGGAAGGATGGAAGGGTGAAAGGATGAAAGGATGGAAGGACGGAAGGATGGAAGGGTGGAAGGATGAAAGGATGGAAGGATGAAAGGATGGAAGGGTGGAAGGATGAAAGGATGGAAGGATGAAAGGATGGAAGGGTGGAAGGATGAAAGGATGGAAGGGTGAAAGGATGGAAGAATGGAAGGATGAAAGGATGGAAGAATGGAAGGGTGGAAGGATGAAAGGATGGAAGGGTGGAAGGATGAAAGGATGGAAGGGTGAAAGGATGGAAGGATGGAAGGATGAAAGGATGGAAATGGAAGGATGGAAGGGTGAAAGGATGAAAGGATGGAAGGATGGAAGGATGAAAGAATGGAAGGATGGAAGGGTGAAAGGATGAAAGGATGGAAGGATGGAAGGATGAAAGAATGAAAGGGTGAAAGGATGTAAGGATCTTTTTTGACATACTATACTATGACTAAGGATGAACGAATGAAAGGATGAAAGGATGCAAGGATGTAAAAACGAAAGGATGAGGAATGAAGGTGTGAACTAGTCCTAGGGGTGAAAGGCTGAAAGGATGAGGAATGAATGAGTGAACTAGTCTTAAAGATGAAAGGATGAGGAATGAAGGAGTGAACTAGTCTTAAAGATGAAAAGATGAGGAATGAAGGAGTGAACTAGTCCTAGAGATGAAAGGATGAGGAATGAAGGAGTGAACTAGTCTTAAAGATGAAAGGATGAGGAATGAAGGAGTGAACTAGTCCTAGGGATGAAAAGATGAGAAATGAAGGAGTGAACTAGTCTTAAAGATGAAAAGATGAGGAATGAAGGAGTGAACTAGTCCTAGAGATGAAAGGATGAGGAATGAAGGAGTGAACTAGTCCTAGGGATGAAAGGATGAGGAATGAAGGAGTGAACTAGTCCTAGGGATGAAAAGATGAGAAATTAAGGAGTGAACTAGTCTTAAAGATGAAAAGATGAGGAATGAAGGAGTGAACTAGTCCTAGGGATGAAAGGATGAGGAATGAAGGAGTGAACTAGTCCTAGGGATGAAAGGATGAGGAATGGAGGAGTGAACTGATTCAGAATGAATAACGTTGATCCGTTAATTCCTCATCAGGCTGCATGTGGAAAAAGACAGAGAAGAAGAAGAAAGTGGTTAAAACTCCGCCGTTGCCTTAGTTACTCTCTCCCTCCTGTGTTATTACGCATTATTACACGTGTTATTACACGTGTTATTACACGTGTTATACACGTGAACGTCATGTGTAATAACACTTCTTGTTTTATACGGATCCCCATTAGCTTAGCATAAGCTAAAGGCTCTTCTTCCTTCAATCTGTTCTTAAAACTCTTTAGGATATTACACACACACACACACACACACACACACTTTGACATCTGAAAATACAAATCACATTTAAATTTTGCAGTTAACGCAATTAATACAAAAAAATTAAATAAATAAAGACACTAAGCCGAATAGATGTATTTTAAGAAATAAGAGAAGAAAAAGTCTTTGAATCATAACAGCCAATCAGAGAGCTCATGTTCAATATATCTTAATTTTAACTTCCTGTTGACACAGTTCTTGTTTTCATGTTTTGAGTGGATCAAAGAGCTCTCACCCGGAAGAGATCAAAGAGACCTCACCCGGAAGAGATCAAAGAGATTTCACCTTGGAAGAGATCAAGGAGACCTCACTAGAAAGAGATCAAAGAGATTTCACCTTGGAAGAGATCAAAGAGCTCTCACCCGGAAGAGATCAAAGAGATTTCACCTTGGAAGAGATCAAAGAGATTTCACCTTGGAAGAGATCAAAGAGCTTTCACCCGGAAGAGATCAAAGAGATTTTACCCGGAAGAGATCAAAGAGACCTCACTAGGAAGAGATCAAAGAGACCTCACCTGGAAGAGATCAAAGAGATTTCACCCGGAAGAGATCAAAGAGACCTCACTAGAAAGAGATCAAAGAGACCTCACCTGGAAGAGATCAAAGAGATTTCATCTGAAAGAGATCAAAGAGACCTCACCTTGGAAGAGATCAAAGAGATTTCATCTGAAAGAGATCAAAGAGACCTCACCTTGGAAGAGATCAAAGAGACCTCACCCGGACGAGATCAAAGAGATTTCATCTGAAAGAGATCAAAGAGACCTCACCTTGGAAGAGATCAAAGAGACCTCACCTTGGAAGAGATCAAAGAGACCTCACCCGGAAGAGATCAAAGAGACCTCACCTTGGAAGAGATCAAAGAGACTTCACCCGGAAGAGATCAAAGAGACCTCACCCGGAAGAGATCAAAGAGACCTCACCCAGAAGAGATCAAAGAGATCTCAGATCTCACCTGGAAGAGATCAACAAGACCTCACCTGGTAGAAGTGATCTCACCTGGAAGAGGTCGAAGCCCTGCGACTCCGTCAGGTCGTAGGGTCGGATGATCCCGTCCTCTCGGATCAGACGCACCGGACGCAGTTTGGTCACTTCCTCTGTCGACTCCGCCGCTCTGAACACACACACAAACACACGCACACACACAATCAAACACACACTCACGCACACACAGACACACATGCACACAGAAAGACACACACTCACGCACACACAGACACACTCACGCACACACAGACACACATGCACACAGAAAGACGCACACACGCAGTTATCAGTTACCACTCACCTCAACCTGAGAACGGAACAATCTGATCATGTCTATATCTATAGATATAGACATGATCTGATTGTTCCGGGGTTTTTTTTGGGCCCCCCAGGTAAAAGTTTGTATTAATGTGCATGTAAATAACCCAGTATGTTTTATCTCTATAGAGGAAATATAAATAAAAGGGGCTTTTATTTTGAAAGTCACCCGCTGGCACGTTAACTAGTTTCCTGCTGTGTGTAACGGAAAAAGTAGAAACAGTAACGGGCACACAGTTGAATTTAAAATGTTTTAGTGTCCCTTGGAAGAGGCACAAGGTTATTATTTATCATAATACAGTAAAATGTGTATGTTGGGGGGGTTTTAAAGTCGTTTTGAACATCTGTAGCTGCTTCTAGTTTAATAGGCTAAGGCCCGACTAAACTATGCCAATGCTCTGAGATAAAGTAGCTGACGCATTTATTGTTTGTGTTTGTTTCTTTTTGTTACCAGCTCTTACGTTGGTTTTGGGATTTCCAATAAATCATGTGTCAGACTATATTTGGGATGCATAAAGAAGCCAAGAAAAATCTCCAAAAGGATCAAATGACAGATAAGACATTCGTATAATATGTCACAAAAAGTTAGATTTGATTTCCTCATTTACACTTTCAAAATAACAGAAAACAAAAAAATGGCGTCTGCAAAAGATTGGGCCCCCTGCAGAGTTAATACCTTGTCCCCTCCCCCCCCCCCTTTGGAAAGCTGAGACCTGACAGTGTCATGGATTGTTCTCCATCATCGTCTGGAAAGACCAGGTGATGTCATCTTAAGGTTTTAAATGCCCCCCCCCCCCCCCAACAATCAGCACCATTGCCCAGACTCATCTAAACCCTCCCCCCCCCCGAACAATCAGCACCATGGCTTCTTCTAAGCAGTTGTCTAGAAAACTGAAACTGGAAATAGTTGACGCTCCCAAAGCAGGAGAAGAAGAAGAAGAAGATAGCAAAGCAGGAGAAGAAGAAGATAGCAAAGCAGGACAAGAAGAAGAAGATAGCAAAGCAGGAGAAGACGCCAATGTCCTCTGTTGGGAGTAGAATTAAGAAATGGCCATCATCACCATGGGAACAGTGGATATTAAAGATCTGGAAGACCGTAACGTCCGGACTTTACGGTAAGCGTACCTGACTCATTTCCGTTTCCTGTGCTTGTGTGCTGGTAGCGTGTTGGTAGTTTGTTGCTGCTCACTTCAGTTTGCTAGATTTGATATTGTAGCGGCTAACTGTCCGCTAAACACTTATTCTCATAGCAGTTCTGCCTAAGCACTCACATATCTTTTCATTTTTCAGCGACTTTTGTTAAATAACAGCTGTTTTTAACGCTTGGTAGCTAACGCTACCGCACTTTAGCTTAGCTGCTAACGACTTTAGCCTAGCAGTTAGTTATGTCGTCCCCCTCTCCGACTTTCTCCTGCTCGGTGTGTGAGATGTTTAGTTCCTCCTCTGCATCCTTTAGCGGTGATGGCGTGTGTAACAAGTGTAGTTTATTTTTGGACGTGGAGGCGAGGCTTAGTGAGTTAGAAGTCCGGATCCGAACCATGACAGATCAGTCGTCAGTTACTGTAGCTAACCCCCCCCCGGTAGTCGGCACGGGCCGGCCTGAGCCTGAGTTAGCCTCTGGTAGCCGTCCCCCGGTTACTCCTGAGCAGCCAGGACATAGTGCCTGGGTGACGGTGCGAGGACGAGGACGAGACAGCCGTAAGCTTTCCAAGGCGTCGGACCACCACCAGCCTGTTAGCGTTTCTAACAGGTTTTCCCCTCTCTGCTCCTTTATTCCAGGTGTTACCTAGTAAAACCCCATAGTGACGGTGTCTGCCCCCCGACCATTAAAATTATTTAAATCAAAGGTAAACAGAAGAGGAGCTGTGCATGAAAACCTCATAAAAATTAAAACCACAAGTGCAATAGTGCAAAAGAATAGGAGAATTAAATGTGGACTCTTAAACATCAGATCTCTGTCTTCTAAAGGGGGACTAGTAAATGAATTGATATCAGATTCTAATATTGATTTATTTTGTCTTACTGAAACCTGGCTGAGTAATGGAGAATATGTTAGTCTAAATGAGTCCACCCCCCCCAGTCATATTAATACTCACATTCCTCGAGGGGCAGGCCGAGGAGGTGGAGTTGCAGCTATCTTTGATTCTAGTCTACTAATCAGCTCTAAACCTAAACTAAATTATAACTCATTAGAAAGTCTTGTTCTTAGTCTCTCACACCCAAGTTGGAAATCACTGCAACCAGTTCTATTTGTTATAGTGTACCGAGCACCTGGTCCAGACTCTGAACCAGTTCTATTTGTTATAGTGTACCGAGCACCTGGTCCAGACTCTGAACCAGTTCTATTTGTTATAGTGTACCGAGCACCTGGTCCAGACTCTGAACCAGTTCTATTTGTTATAGTGTACCGAGCACCTGGTCCAGACTCTGAACCAGTTCTATTTGTTATAGTGTACCGAGCACCTGGTCCAGACTCTGAACCAGTTCTATTTGTTATAGTGTACCGAGCACCTGGTCCAGACTCTGAACCAGTTCTATTTGTTATAGTGTACCGAGCACCTGGTCCAGACTCTGAACCAGTTCTATTTGTTATAGTGTACCGAGCACCTGGTCCAGACTCTGAACCAGTTCTATTTGTTATAGTGTACCGAGCACCTGGTCCAGACTCTGAACCAGTTCTATTTGTTATAGTGTACCGAGCACCTGGTCCAGACTCTGAACCAGTTCTATTTGTTATAGTGTACCGAGCACCTGGTCCAGACTCTGAACCAGTTCTATTTGTTATAGTGTACCGAGACCCTGGTCCAGACTCTGAACCAGTTCTATTTGTTATAGTGTACCGAGACCCTGGTCCAGACTCTGAACCAGTTCTATTTGTTATAGTGTACCGAGCACCTGGTCCATACTCTGAACCAGTTCTATTTGTTATAGTGTACCGAGACCCTGGTCCAGACTCTGAACCAGTTCTATTTGTTATAGTGTACCGAGCACCTGGTCCAGACTCTGAACCAGTTCTATTTGTTATAGTGTACCGAGACCCTGGTCCAGACTCTGAACCAGTTCTATTTGTTATAGTGTACCGAGACCTGCTCCAGACTCTGAACTAGTTCTATTTGTTATAGTGTACCGAGCACCTGGTCCAGACTCTGAACCAGTTCTATTTGTTATAGTGTACCGAGACCTGGTCCAGACTCTGAACCAGTTCTATTTGTTATAGTGTACCGAGCACCTGGTCCAGACTCTGAACCAGTTCTATTTGTTATAGTGTACCGAGCACCTGGTCCAGACTCTGAACCAGTTCTATTTGTTATAGTGTACCGAGACCCTGGTCCAGACTCTGAACCAGTTCTATTTGTTATAGTGTACCGAGCACCTGGTCCAGACTCTGAACCAGTTCTATTTGTTATAGTGTACCGAGCACCTGGTCCAGACTCTGAACCAGTTCTATTTGTTATAGTGTACCGAGCACCTGGTCCAGACTCTGAACCAGTTCTATTTGTTATAGTGTACCGAGCACCTGGTCCAGACTCTGAACCAGTTCTATTTGTTATAGTGTACCGAGCACCTGGTCCAGACTCTGAACCAGTTCTATTTGTTATAGTGTACCGAGCACCTGGTCCAGACTCTGAACCAGTTCTATTTGTTATAGTGTACCGAGCACCTGGTCCAGACTCTGAACCATTCTATTTGTTATAGTGTACCGAGCACCTGGTCCATACTCTGAACCAGTTCTATTTGTTATAGTGTACCGAGACCCTGGTCCAGACTCTGAACCAGTTCTATTTGTTATAGTGTACCGAGCACCTGGTCCAGACTCTGAACCAGTTCTATTTGTTATAGTGTACCGAGCACCTGGTCCAGACTCTGAACCAGTTCTATTTGTTATAGTGTACCGAGCACCTGGTCCAGACTCTGAACCAGTTCTATTTGTTATAGTGTACCGAGCACCTGGTCCAGACTCTGAACCAGTTCTATTTGTTATAGTGTACCGAGACCTGGTCCAGACTCTGAACCAGTTCTATTTGTTATAGTGTACCGAGCACCTGGTCCATACTCTGAACCAGTTCTATTTGTTATAGTGTACCGAGACCCTGGTCCAGACTCTGAACCAGTTCTATTTGTTATAGTGTACCGAGCACCTGGTCCAGACTCTGAACCAGTTCTATTTGTTATAGTGTACCGAGCACCTGGTCCAGACTCTGAACCAGTTATATTTGTTATAGTGTACCGAGCACCTGGTCCAGACTCTGAACCAGTTCTATTTGTTATAGTGTACCGAGCACCTGGTCCAGACTCTGAACCAGTTCTATTGTTATAGTGGACCGAGACTCTGACAGACTGAAAGTGATAGTTGTTATAGTGTACGAGCACTGGTCCATACTTGATTTTATCCGAATTGCAGAGTTTCTATCGAACCTAGTGCTAAAAACGGACAAAGTTCTTATTGTAGGGGATTTTAATATTCATGTGGACGATGAGAGTGATAGTCTTAGTACTGCGTTTATCTCTCTATTAGATTCTATTATAGTCTTAGTACTGCGTTTATCTCTCTATTAGATTCTATTATAGTCTTAGTACTGCGTTTATCTCTCTATTAGATTCTATTATAGCCTTAGTACTGCGTTTATCTCTCTATTAGATTCTATTATAGTCTTAGTACTGCGTTTATCTCTCTATTAGATTCTTTTATAGCCTTAGTACTGCGTTTATCTCTCTATTAGATTCTATTATAGTCTTAGTACTGCGTTTATCTCTATTAGATTCTATTATAGTCTTAGTACTGCGTTTATCTCTCTATTAGATTCTATTATAGCCTTAGTACTGCGTTTATCTCTCTATTAGATTCTATTATAGTCTTAGTACTGCGTTTATCTCTCTATTAGATTCTATTATAGTCTTAGTACTGCGTTTATCTCTCTATTAGATTCTATTATAGCCTTAGCACTGCGTTTATCTCTCTATTAGATTCTATTGGCTTCTCTCAAAGTGTACATAAACCGACTCACCGTTTTAACCCCCCCCCATCTTGTTCTGGTATATGGTGTTGAAATTGAACATTTAATAGTGTTCCCACAGAATCCCTTCCTATCTGACCACTGTTTGATAACTTTTGAGTTTATACTGCTGAACTACACGCTGTTAGGCCAAACCTCCTATACAAGATGTCTACCTGATAGTGCTGGAGCTAAATTTAAGGATGCGATTCCGTTAGCATTTAATTCATTACCAAGTCCCAAAGTAACGGAGGACTCCTATGCTATTAGTCCCTCCCAAATCCATCATTTTGTTGATAGTGCAGCAGGCTCGCTACGAATGACTCTAGACTCTGTTGCCCCTCTAAAAAAGAAGATAATAAAACAAAGAAGGTTAGCTCCATGGTATAACACTGAAACTCGCAAATTAAAGCAAATATCGCGGAAACTTGAGAAGATCTGGCGCTCCACCAAACTGGAAAATTCTCGTTTAACCTGGCAAGATAGTCTTAAAACGTCTAGGAAGGCCCTCCGTAATGCCAGAGCAGCGTACTACTCGTCATTGATAGAGGAAAATAGGAACAACCCCAGGTTTCTTTTCAGTACTGTAGCCAGGCTAACAGAAGGTCACAGCTCTACTGAGCCAAGTATTCCCAGAGCTCTTAGTAGTAACGACTTTATGAGGTTCTTCAATGATAAAATTATAACTATTAGAAGCAAAATTCACCAAGACCTGCCTTTAACTGGCTTATCTCTAAACTCAGGAACCTTAGAAACAGCTGTAAAACCAGATACATGTTTTGACTGCTTTGCTTCACTTGATCTTTATCAATTTAATTCAATTATTTCTTCATCTAAACCATCAACCTGCCTCTTAGACCCCATCCCGACTAGGCTACATCTAAACCCTCAACTTGCCTCTTAGACCCCATCCCAACTAGGCTTCATCTAAACCCTCAACCTGCCTCTTAGACCCCATCCTGACTAGGCTACTTAAAGAAGTTTTACCATTAGTCAACACTTCTCTACTAGATATAACCAAAAACCAATTGTTATTTCCACTCTTCATTAACCCCAACCGGCCCGTCAGACGCCGCCTACCAAGAGCCTGGGTCTGGGTCTGGGTCTGACCGAGGTTTCTGCCTAAAAGGAAGTTTTTCCTCTCCACTGTGGCCCTGTTGCTTGCTCTGGAGGAAACTACTAGAACTGTTGGGTCCTTGTAAATTCTGGAGTGTGGTCTAGACCTACTCTATCTGTAAAGTGTATTGAGATAACCATCCATCAGAAAGA
>NW_022603516.1:47500-55240 GCF_008692095.1 Etheostoma spectabile
GAGGGCAACATGAGGACAACGTGAGGGCAACATGAGGAGGACATGAGAACAACATGAGGACAACATGAGGAGAAAATGAGGACAACATAAAGACAACATGAGGGCAACATGAGGAGGACATGAGGACAACATGAGGGCAACATGAGGAGGACATGAGGACAACATGAGGACAACACGGAGGAAACATGGGGACGTGTCTTCGGGAGTACTCATGTTTTCAAAGTAGATGCCTTCCTTCCTGTTAAAAGACAGACCGTCTGTCTGTCCAACCAGGAGGCTCCGTCCTCTGATAGGCAGACCCTACGTCTTCCTGTAGAAGTTCATGCTGTTCTATTTCGGTCCGTGTACTTGGCGTCCAACGGATTTTTGTTTTGAAATAAAAAAAGAAAAACAGCCTGTTTCACAATGACCAATTATTAATTAGTAAACGGAAAACAAAAACAATCTCGTTATCCGACGGTATTTGATGCGTTTACAGATGGAAACCGGTAAATAAAATACGGGTGTACACGTCTCAGTTCTCAGTTTTATAATGCTGTTTTTTTTGTGACCCGGAAGTCCGTCCTGCAGCTCGATGGTCAGCTGAGGGGGTCAGGACAGAAGTCCCTGACGGGTCCCTGCTCCGCCCACTCCTCTCAGAACCCCCCCAGGTCCAAACTGGGAACCCAACGCAGCTGCTGTATCCCCACAAGACATCCCCTTCTCTCGGTTTTCAAATATAAAACTATAATATTCGTCTAAAAACATGTTTACGCTCGTCTCATTGATGACTTCATCCAACCGCTAACTGCTAACCGCTAACCGCTAACTGCTAACCGCTAACTGCTAACCGCTAACCGCCTGCTTACGATCGCTTCCGGGTCACGTGTACACCCATATTTTATTTACCGGTTTCCATCTATAAATCAAAGACAATCGGATAACGAGATTGTTTTTCCTTTTCCGTTTTTTAATATCAAAACAAAAAACGGGCTGTTCTCCGTTTTTTGTTTCCCTTTTTACTGATGGGAATGTTTACTGATGGGAATGTTTACTGATGGGAATGTTTACTAATGGGAATGTTTCTGATGGGAATGTTTACTGATGGGAATGTTTACTGATGGGAATGTTTACTGATGGGAATGTTTACTGATGGGAATGTTTACTAATGGGAATGTTTACTAATGGGAATGTTTACTAATGGGAATGTTTACTGATGGGAATGTTTACTAATGGGAATGTTTACTAATGGGAATGTTTACTGATGGGAATGTTTACTGATGGGAATGTTTACTAATGGGAATGTTTACTAATGGGAATGTTTACTAATGGGAATGTTTACTGATGGGAATGTTTACTAATGGGAATGTTTACTAATGGGAATGTTTCTGATGGGAATGTTTACTAATGGGAATGTTTACTAATGGGAATGTTTCTGATGGGAATGTTTACTAATGGGAATGTTTCTGATGGGAATGTTTACTGATGGGAATGTTTACTGATGGGAATGTTTACTAATGGGAATGTTTACTGATGGGAATGTTTACTAATGGGAATGTTTCTGATGGGAATGTTTACTAATGGGAATGTTTCTGATGGGAATGTTTACTAATGGGAATGTTTCTGATGGGAATGTTTACTAATGGGAATGTTTCTGATGGGAATGTTTACTGATGGGAATGTTTACTGATGGGAATGTTTACTGATGGGAATGTTTACTGATGGGAATGTTTACTAATGGGAATGTTTCTGATGGGAATGTTTACTGATGGGAATGTTTCTGATGGGAATGTTTACTGATGGGAATGTTTACTAATGGGAATGTTTACTGATGGGAATGTTTACTAATGGGAATGTTTACTGATGGGAATGTTTACTGATGGGAATGTTTACTGATGGGAATGTTTACTGATGGGAATGTTTACTAATGGGAATGTTTACTAATGGGAATGTTTCTGATGGGAATGTTTACTAATGGGAATGTTTACTGATGGGAATGTTTACTGATGGGAATGTTTACTGATGGGAATGTTTACTGATGGGAATGTTTACTAATGGGAATGTTTACTAATGGGAATGTTTCTGATGGGAATGTTTACTGATGGGAATGTTTACTAATGGGAATGTTTACTGATGGGAATGTTTACTAATGGGAATGTTTCTGATGGGAATGTTTACTGATGGGAATGTTTACTGATGGGAATGTTTACTGATGGGAATGTTTACTAATGGGAATGTTTACTGATGGGAATGTTTACTAATGGGAATGTTTCTGATGGGAATGTTTACTAATGGGAATGTTTACTAATGGGAATGTTTACTGATGGGAATGTTTACTGATGGGAATGTTTCTGATGGGAATGTTTACTGATGGGAATGTTTACTGATGGGAATGTTTACTAATGGGAATGTTTACTGATGGGAATGTTTACTAATGGGAATGTTTCTGATGGGAATGTTTACTGATGGGAATGTTTACTGATGGGAATGTTTACTGATGGGAATGTTTACTAATGGGAATGTTTACTGATGGGAATGTTTACTAATGGGAATGTTTCTGATGGGAATGTTTACTAATGGGAATGTTTACTAATGGGAATGTTTACTGATGGGAATGTTTACTGATGGGAATGTTTCTGATGGGAATGTTTACTGATGGGAATGTTTACTGATGGGAATGTTTACTAATGGGAATGTTTACTGATGGGAATGTTTACTAATGGGAATGTTTCTGATGGGAATTGTGAAACTGGCGGTTTTCCTTTTTTGTTTTTTTTGTTTCAAAATGAAAATCCATTGGCCGCCAAGTACAAGGACCTTTTTCCTGTTGTGTTCTTCTAGTTCCTGTTGTGTTTTGCACTTCAGAGCCACCTTACATTCATGTTCAAAACGCAGACAACAAAAGGAAAATGGCCGCGTGGATGCACGCAAGGGACACCCCCCCCCCCCCCCCCGACTCTGAGGGCTTCAGCAACTTTAGGAGTCAGCAGATTGGGGGATGACAGAGGGGCGGAGCCTCTGGACCCGTGGGGCGGCAGCAAGCGGAGGGGCGGGGCTAGTAACGGAGGGGCGGGGCTACGAGCAGATGACGATGGAGCATGAATCAGTCGATGGATGAAGACACGATGCAGACACTTACCGTCCGTCTCCTGCGAGACGACAACAACATGCAGGGGGACCAACGGTAAAACCAAGTCCTTCACAGTGCCGCTGAACCCTGAACCCTGACCCCTAACTCTAACCCGGACCCAGACACTCTAACCCTGACGCTGACCAAGACCCAGTAATACCAACTCCTTCACAGCACCGCTGTTTCCTGACCCTGACCTGCTGATTCCTGACCCCGACCCTGCTGATTCCTGAACCCAATTGGGGTCAACCCTAACCCTGACCCTGACCCAGTAAAACCCAAATCCTTCACAGCTGATTCACTGTGTCACTGATTCCTGACCCTGCTCAGATTACTGACCTCCATCCTGGACTACACAGCGCTGGTCCCCTGGAGGACTCAAATTACTGACCTCCACCCTGGATTACCTAGCGCTGGTCCTCTGGATTAAAGAGGACTCAGATTACAGACCTCCACCCTGGACTACACAGCGCTAGGTCTCTTGGGGACTCAGATTACTGACCTCTATCCTGCATTACCAACATAGACATCTGTTTCTGGATGGATGTCTTATTCTCATTAATATTCGATACGTGTGTACACCAATCAGAGTCTACGTAGGGGAACTACTGTAATAATCCTCTGAGAAGGATTTCTGCAGGAAGGGGACCACGTGAGCGGTGTGGAGGAGCTTGGTTTTACCGTGTTTAATGTGAAATACTCACAACCAAAACCACAAGAACAGAAAGAACCAAACTCAGGGAGACAGCGTCCGAGACAGAAAACAAAGACAGAAGAATGAAGATTAGTGATCAGACAAGAAGAGGAGACCCGGGACCCGGAGAAGGGCAGACACAGAGCACCCAGGAAGTCATTATGCATCCTGAGTCCACAGGCGAGTACCTCTGGATGCCCTGGAAGGTGCTGCTGGCCATGTCCACGATACCGCCGGTCGGCCGGGCAACCACCCCCACCAGACCCTTCCCAATGCCTTTAAAGAAGCCAGCCGCGCCCCCCTTCATGGCTCCTAGAGACAGATACACAGGAGTCAATCACAGCAACCCCCCCCCATCCCCCCCCGCTCCTGAAGACAGAAATTTAACATTTCCACTACCACTAGCCTTACTCCGATAACCGTCCTTCATGTAGAATTAGACCCAGTATCTGAGTTACGCAGCAGAAGTTATTTACAGTTCAGATCAGAGGAATGAAAGAGCGCCGGGAGGAATCCGCTTATTAAAAAGAAACTCATGTTTCAGATATAGACATTTTTTAATGGAGGACAACAGGAGGGTTAATACAATGTTGTAAAAGCTGGACCAGGTCTGTATAAAAGACCAGGTCTGGATAGAGGACCAGAGGAACACTCACCCTCCACAGGCTTGGTGACGATGCCGGTGACTCCGCCCACGACTCCCTAAAGAGAAAACAGCTGTTAGTGTGGGGGGGGGGGGGGGGGCAATAAGCCCTAAATCAAGCTGTTAGTGAAGGGGGGGACTACCATCACAGACAGTGTCCAAAGGAAATTGAGGGGGATGGGGGGTTTGGGGTTAGGGGGGTCCAGACCTTCAGCAGTCCTTTCCCTCCTTAGCCAGACTCTCTCCAAAATCGCGGGGGGGGCGGTTCATCTCCTCCCTCCGTTTCTGCTGGAAGTCTCTGTCCATGGTGATGGCCGCCAGCCCTTCCCACCGAGCCGGTGATACGGGACACCATGCCGGCAGCGCCGCCTGGGGGGGGGGGACGGGGGGTGGAGAAATAACAACAACGTTATCCAGGACACCATGCCCGCAGCGCCGCTTGCAGGACGCCACAGGAAGCACTACTAACAAGTAGCCGGGGGGGGGCGGGAAGGGAGGAGACAAGTAGCCGGGGGGGGGGGGCGGGAAGGGAGGAGACAAGTAGCCGGGGGGGGAGCCAGAGATTGTGTTTCCAGTCTTACCAACAGTGTGGCCCAGCAGGCTGCGGACTCCAATCACAAAACCTTCAGCAAACTCCTCGGGACCCTGAACAGCTCCCTGAGGAACACACAGTTATATTATATAATATTTATTATACATATATATATATATATATATATAGTGTATATATATATATACACTACCGGTCCAAAGTTTGGGGTCACTTAGAGATTCCCATCCCCCTCCATTATAGACAGAATCCCAGCTGAGATCAGTTGCCTTGTTTTTTTAACCAGGGCAGTAATCAGATTACATTATGTTCTGACATAAAGGGTTCTCCAATGTTTCCTCATTAGATTTTAAATGATATCAGATTAGTGAACATAATGATCCTTTGGCTGATTGGATGAATGGTTGGTGATGATGGGTAATGTAGATATTATATTAAAGATCAGCCCCCCCACTCAGATCAGCTGCTATTATGTCTAACATCGAGTGGAATGGAAATTTGTAAGTGGCCCCATACTTTTGACCGGTAGTGTATGTATAAAATATAATAAGTGTGTGTGTGTGTGTGTGTGTGTTACCTGGAAGGGCTCGTAGAAGAAGGCCTCCACTCCCTCTGACAGACCTCGGATGAGTCCAAAAGGATTTCCCAGGACGTCCAGACCCAGAACCAGGACATACATCTGCTTCAGGAACTGCAGACACACACACACACACACACACACACACACACAAAAAAACAAACACACACACACACACACAAAAACAAACACACACACACACACACAAAAACAAACACACACACACACAAAAACAAACACACACACACACACACAGAGGTGATGATATTTTGGGCGATGATATTTCGGGCGATGATGTTTTTGGTGAAGATGATTCGGGCGATGATGTTTTTGGTGAAGATGATTTGGGCGATGATATTTTGGGCGATGATGTTTCGGGCGATGATGTTTTTGGTGAAGATGATTCGGGCGATGATATTTTGGGCGATGATGTTTTTGGTGAAGATGATTCGGGCGATGATGTTTTTGGTGAAGATGATTTTGGGCGATGATATTTTGGGCGATGATGTTTCGGGCGATGATGTTTTGGGCGATGATGTTTTTGGTGAAGATGATTCGGGCGATGATATTTGGGCGATGATGTTTCGGGCGATGATGTTTTGGGCGATGATGTTTTTGGTGAAGATGATTCGGGCGATGATATTTTGGGCGATGATGTTTCGGGCGATGATGTTTTGGGCGATGATATTTCGGGCGATGATATTTCGGGCGATGATGTTTTGGGCGATGATGTTTCGGGCGATGATGTTTTTGGTGAAGATGATTTGGGCGATGATGTTTCGGGCGATGATATTTTGGGCGATGATGTTTCGGGCGATGATGTTTTGGGCGATGATGTTTTTGGTGAAGATGATTTGGGCGATGATATTTTGGGCGATGATGTTTCGGGCGATGATGTTTTTGGTGAAGATGATTCGGGCGATGATATTTTGGGCGATGATGTTTCGGGCGATGATGTTTTGGGCGATGATGTTTTTGGTGAAGATGATTCGGGCGATGATATTTGGGCGATGATGTTTCGGGCGATGATGTTTTGGGCGATGATATTTCGGGCGATGATATTTCGGGCGATGATATTTCGGGCGATGATGTTTTGGGCGATGATGTTTCGGGCGATGATGTTTTGGTGAAGATG
Organism: Etheostoma spectabile; assembly: GCF_008692095.1. Classification (NCBI taxonomy): domain Eukaryota; kingdom Metazoa; phylum Chordata; class Actinopteri; order Perciformes; family Percidae; genus Etheostoma; species Etheostoma spectabile. The sequence goes on from NW_022603516.1 coordinate 54,209, forward strand.
ATTCGGGCGATGATATTTCGGGCGATGATGTTTTGGTGAAGATGATTCGGGCGATGATGTTTTGGGCGATGATGTTTTGGGCGATGATGTTTTGGGCGATGATGTTTCGGGCGATGATGTTTTGGTGAAGATGATTCGGGCGATGATATTTCGGGCGATGATGTTTTGGGCGATGATGTTTGGGCGATGATATTTCGGGCGATGATGTTTTGGGCGATGATGTTTTGGGCGATGATATTTCGGGCGAGATGTTTTTGGGCGATGATGTTTTGGGCGATGATGTTTTGGGCGATGTTTTGGGCGATGATGTTTTTGGTGAAGATGATTCGGGCGATGATGTTTTTGGTGAAGATGATTCGGGCGATGATATTTCGGGCGATGATGTTTTGGGCGATAATGATTCGGGCGATGATGTTTTGGGCGATGATGTTTTGGGCGATGATATTACGGGCGATGATGTTTCGGGCGATGTTTTGGGCGATGATGTTTTGGGCGATGATATTACGGGCAATGATATTTGGGCGATGATGATTCGGGCGATGATGTTTTGGGCGATGATGTTTTGGGCGATGATGTTTTGGGCGATGATGTTTCGGGCGATGATGTTTCGGGGAGATGATTTTCGGGCGATGATATTTCGGGCGATGATATTTCGGGCGATGATATTTCCGGCGATGATATTTCGGGTGATGTTTCGGGCGATGATATTAGGGCGATGATATTCGGGCGATGATGTTTTGGGCGATGATGTTCGGGCGATGATATTTGGGCGATGACGTTTCGGGCGATGACGTTTCGGCGATGATATTTCGGGCGATGATATTTCGGGCGGATATTTTGGGCGATGATGTTTCGGGCGATGATGTTTCGGGCGATGATGTTCGGGCGATGATATTCGGGGAGATGATTTTCGGGCGATGATATTTGGCCGATGATTTTCGGGCGATGATGTTTCGGGCGATATATTTTGGGCGATGATGATACGGGCGATGATGTTTGGGCGATGATTTCGGGCGATGATATTTCGGGCGA
>NW_022603517.1:0-14588 GCF_008692095.1 Etheostoma spectabile
TCTATCTGCACATTCATAATGTTCATTTGCACATTCATAATGTTCATTAAATCTGTTTGTTTTCAATGTACCACTGGTGGTTCGAAATGGAACGCACCATAAAAGGACGTTATTATTTGCATTCCACCGTCATAAACACGCTCAAGTCATACATCATTAGAAAGCTTAAAGTCTCATGATTCCATCGAGAGCCCACACACAAAGCACTAAGGTGACTTACAGCGGTTATACTCATGTTCTGAAGTAAAGAAACACGACAGATTCGAGTCTAATCGAGTGTGTGTTCCTACCTGTCTCCTCGTGTCGTTTAATCACAGCGGTGAAAGTCGCCAAGACTTGTTTTCCTACATGCCCAACAGTCCCAGGTATTAGAAATCCAAGCCTGTAATCCATCATTATCTTGTCCCCGCACAATCTTGTAGTTTCTGGCCAAGTTTTGACGTGAGAAATCTAGATCATGCATCATTTCTCGGTTTTGATCGCGTGTATCTTTTTCGTGTGCGCGCTACTTCTCACTGCGCACACCGCTAGAATCTGTGGCTTGTGCGTTTCCAATGAACTATGTTGTCAGCCAATAGCATCAGTATTTCTCAGATACTCCCAAGGTAAGCCATAAATCTCACAGTCCCCATTGGGCCCACGTGGGGAAAAAACTGACAGTATATCCCCACTATCAGAGAAAGAGGTCATAAACTGGCATTCCTGTGTAGCCAATAGGAAGACGAGTTGAATGATATCAACATGGCCAAAAAAACTATCCCTGTGAGGACTCCTGCCCTTTCATTGCAAAAATAGGCCGTCTATGGCATTTCACCATTTCATCTAATTATGATTACTTATTCCTATAAATCTATGTATGTACTTCTTTTAGGCATGTGTGTGAGTGATGTGGATGTGTTTTTGTATTCAGAAGTTATGTATTTAGCACTTTTTGGGCCGTTTTTGGAATAAGAAATGAGACAAACACACGACATATTGTAGAAATACATTCAATAAAATCCATTTTATAAGTAATTTTCTTCTGGATTTTTGTGCCTAGGGTACTATTTAGTATGTAGCCCATGTAATATGCTTGCAGTAGTGCTTTTTTATTAATTTTTTCAGATGATTTACTTGGACGGAAATAGAAATTCTGTGTTCTAACCTGTGTAGCTCTGTGTCAGTAAGGCTAGTGTCACAATGCCACTAGAAACAACAAGTTGAGAGTGTTAACTTCACAATGACCTCAGGGTCATCACAAAGGGCCAAAGCATGTGGAAACTGCAGCATTTTTTAGCGGGTAAAAATTTAGGCGAGGGAAAATCATATATTTTACCAGTGTATTATAAGAGGTTTTAACTACATTTGGTTTTGGTGTGGGTCCATGCTAGTGAAAGTATTTCAAAAAAGTCATGAAGTCATATATACTATGTTGAAAAAGTCACAGTATTATGGCAAAGAAAGTCATAGTATAGTATGTTGAAGTGATATAAAGTCATAGTATGGTGTGTCAAAAAAGTCATAGTATACTATGTCAAAAATTGTCATAGTACAGTATGTCAAAAAAGTGATAAAAAGTCATAGTACAGTATGTCAAAAAGGCATACTATAGTATGTCGAAAAAAGTGATTAAAAAGTAATATTATAGTATGTTGAAAAAGTGATGCAAATGTCGTAGTATAATATGTTGTAAAAAGTGTAGAGCAACCAGAGAAATATCCCATAGAGACATAGGAGAACATGCACACTCCTAACAGAAGTCATTGTATAGTATTTTGAAAAAGTGTTAAAACATTCTCTTAGTATATTATGTTGGAAAAGCGTAAAGTACCCAGAGAAATACCCCATTAGACACAGGGAGAACATGAAAGTCTGGGACAACATGGTTGGAACACTGTACCATCTTGCTGCGAGACCACAATGTTAACCATTGGGCCACCAGATCATACTATGCTATGTCAAAAAAGTGATGAAAAAATGTGCATGGTCATGGTAACAATGCTGAGTATGTCAAAAAACTTGAGTTTTAGTGGTGAGGAAACCGGAGCACCCAGAGAACACCCAATGCAGACACAGGGAGAACATGCACACTCTAAAAAGTAAAGTCTATGACTACCTGGGTTCAAACCCTGCACCTACAAGCCTTGAGGCCACATGCTGACCAAGTTCTTTGTGAGGACAACAAAAGTCATGAAAAAGTCATTGTATAGTATATAAAAAAAAGTCACAGTATAGTACATTTAAAAAGTCATAGTATAGCATGTCCAAAAAGGTCATAGAATGGTATGTCAAAAATAGTCACATATAGTATGTCCAAAAAAGTGATACAGAAAAAAAAGTCATGGTATAGTGCTAATGGTTAGCATAGTGTGTCAAATAAGAACTGGAAAGAACATGCAACTCACACACAAAAGGCCCCGCCCATACTGACTACGTGGGTTCAAACCCTGTGCCATCTTGCTGTGAGGCCACAATGCTAACTGTTGGTCACCATGATCACATTATGCTATGTTGAAAAAGTGACAAAAGTCCATGATATGGTACGTTGAAAAAAGAATTGTCAAAAAGAGTCATATATGTAAAAAAAAAAGTCATGAAAAAGTCATGTACGGTATATGAAAAAGTCATAGACGTGATAAAAAGTCATAGAATAGTGTGTCCAAAAAGTCAGAGTATAGTAAGTCAAAAATAGTCATAGCTAGTAGTATGTCAAAAAACGTAATAAAAAAAGTCATAGTATTTTACGTCCAAAAGTCATAGTATGGTAGTCAAAAAAGTCATAGTATAGTATGTCAAAAAATTCATAGGATAGTATATGTGTAAAAAAAGTCATGAAAAAAGTCATTGTACAGTGTGTCAACAAAAATCATAGTATAGTACGTTAAAAAAAGTGTGATAAAAAGTCATCATATAGTATGTAAAAAAAGTGATGAAAAGTCATTGCATAGTATGTCCAAAAAAGTCATATGTCGAAAATAGTCATAGTATAGCATGAAGATAAACTCATAGGATAGTATGTCAAAAAATAGTCACACTTTATTATAGTATTTAAAAAAAGTAAAAAAAAACGTCTTAGCATAGTGTGTCAAATAAGGCTGGAAGAACATGCAAATCCACACAAAAAGGCCCCGCCCATACTGGGAATCAGCCAAGGATGACCGTCTGCAGCGCCTACTTTCTGGTGCTAGTTGGAACAGTGTGACCACGGACCTGTGCCACCAATAAGGCATGTCGTAAACAGTCATAGCATAGTCATGCAATAGTCACATTATAAACGCAAAAAAAGCCTTAAGGAAGCACAAAGATTAATAGCAAAAACACTGTAAAAGATATTGAAAAGCTGTAATATCTGAAGATTTTGTACACAGTCTAACGTTTGAAGGATGTCTATAGGTAAAACTACAAAGGAATAGTATTTAGATGTTAAAGAAGCCCGAAGAGGATTTAAAGATTACCCCATTGACTTTCAAAGGAAAAAGGAAAAAAACTTAATATTGCAAAAGTAAAAATGCTGGAGAAAAGTTGAACAAAGAACAAATCTCCTTGAAAAGCTGAACATTTTATTTTAAGGTTTTTGTAAGTGAAAGTATGCAAAAGTAGAATCAGATAACATTTTTTAAACAACATTCACACAATCATATTTTCATTGTGGATTTCTCACTTGGAATACTAAAGTACATATCCTCTGATTATGTGGTGGTATTCTCAGCAGAAAAAAAACTATCCCTGTGAGGACTCCTGCCCTTTCATTGCAAAAATAAGGCCGTCTTATGGCATTTCACCATTTCATCTAATTATGATTACTTATTCCTATAAATCTATGTATGTACTTCTTTTAGGCATGTGTGTGAGTGATGTGGATGTGTTTTTGTATTTCAGAAGTTATGTATTTAGCACTTTTTGGGCGTTTTTAGGAATAAGAAATGAGACAAACACACAGACATATTTGTAGAAATACATTCATATAAAATCCATTTTATAAGTAATTTTCTTCTGGATTTTTGTGCCTAGGGTACTATTTTAGTATGTAGCCCATGTAATATGCTTGCAGTAGTGCTTTTTTATTAATTTTTCAGATGATTTACTTGGACGGAAATAGAAATTCTGTGTTCTAACCTGTGTAGCTCTGTGTCAGTAAGGCCAGGTCACAATGCCACTAGAAACAACAGTTGAGAGTGTTAACTTCACAATGACCTCAGGGTCATCACAAAGGGCCAAAGCATGTGGAAACTGCAGCATTTTTTAGCGGGTAAAAATTTAGGCGAGAAAATCATATATTTTCCAGTGTATTATAAGAGGTTTTAACTAACATTTGGTTTGGTGTGGTCCATGCTAGTGAAAGTATTTCAAAAAGTCATGAAGTCATATATACTATGTTGAAAAAGTCACAGTATTATGGCAAAGAAAGTCATAGTATAGTATTTGAAGTGATATAAAAGTCATAGTATGGTGTGTCAAAAAAGTCATAGTATACTATGTCAAAAATTGTCATAGTACAGTATGTCAAAAAAGTGATAAAAAGTCATAGTACAGTATGTCAAAAAGGCATACTATAGTATGTCGAAAAAAGTGATTAAAAAGTAATATTATAGTATGTTGAAAAAAGTGATGCAAATGTCGTAGTATAATATGTTGTAAAAAGTGTAGAGCAACCAGAGAAATATCCCATAGAGACATAGGGAGAACATGCACACTCCTAACAGAAGTCATTGTATAGTATTTTGAAAAAGTGTTAAAACATTCTTAGTATATTATGTTGGAAAAGCGTAAAGTACCCAGAGAAATACCCCATTAGACACAGGGAGAACATGAAAGTCTGGGACAACATGGGTTGGAACACTGTACCATCTTGCTGCGAGACCACAATGTTAACCATTGGGCCACCAGGATCATACTATGCTATGTCAAAAAAGTGATGAAAAAAATGTGCATGGTCATGGTAACAATGCTGAGTATGTCAAAAAACTTGAGTTTTAGTGGTGAGGAAAACCGGAGCACCCAGAGAACACCCAATGCAGACACAGGGAGAACATGCACACTCTAAAAAGTAAAGTCTATGACTACCTGGGTTCAAACCCTGCACCTACAAGCCTTGAGGCCACATTGCTGACCAAGTTCTTTGTGAGGACAACAAAAGTCATGAAAAAGTCATTGTATAGTATATAAAAAAAAAGTCACAGTATAGTACATTTAAAAAGTCATAGTATAGCATGTCCAAAAAGGTCATAGAATGGTATGTCAAAAATAGTCACAATATAGTATGTCCAAAAAAGTGATACAGAAAAAAAAGTCATGGTATAGTGCTAATGGTTAGCATAGTGTGTCAAATAAAGTCTGGAAGAACATGCAAACTCCACACAAAAAGGCCCCGCCCATACTGACGACGTGGGTTCAAACCCTGTGCCATCTTGCTGTGAGGCCACAATGCTAACTGTTGGTCACCATGATCACATTATGCTATGTTGAAAAAGTGACAAAAGTCATGATATGGTACGTTGAAAAAGGAATTGTCAAAAGAGTCATAGTATGTAAAAAAAAAGTCATGAAAAAGTCATTGTACGGTATATGAAAAAGTCATAGTACGTGATAAAAAGTCATAGAATAGTGTGTCCAAAAAGTCAGAGTATAGTAAGTCAAAAATAGTCATAGCATAGTAGTATGTCAAAAAACGTAATAAAAAAAGTCATAGTATATTACGTCCAAAAAGTCATAGTATGGTAGTCAAAAAAGTCATAGTATAGTATGTCAAAAATATTCATAGGATAGTATATGTGTAGAAAAAAGTCATGAAAAAGTCATTGTACAGTGTGTCAACAAAAATCATAGTATAGTACGTTAAAAAAAGTGATAAAAAGTCATCATATAGTATGTAAAAAAGTGATGAAAAAGTCATTGCATAGTATGTCCAAAAAGTCATATGTCGAAAATAGTCATAGTATAGCATGAAGATAAAACTCATAGGATAGTATGTCAAAAAATAGTCACACTTTATTATAGTATTTAAAAAAAGTAAAAAAACGTCTTAGCATAGTGTGTCAAATAAAGGCTGGAAGAACATGCAAACTCCACACAAAAGGCCCCGCCCATACTGGAATCAGCCAAGGATGACCGTCTGCAGCGCCTACTTTCTGGTGCTAGTTGGAACAGTGTTGACCACTGACCTGTGCCACCAAATAAGGCATGTCGTAAACAGTCATAGCATAGTCATGCAATAGTCACATTATAAACGCAAAAAAAGCCTTAAGGAAGCACAAAAGATTAATAGCAAAAACACTGTAAAAGATATTGAAAAGCTGTAATATCTGAAGATTTTGTACACAGTCTAAAGTTTGAAGGATGTCTATAGGTAAAACTACAAAGGAATAGTATTAGATGTTAAGAAGCCCGAAGAGGATTTAAAGATTACCCCATTGACTTTCAAAGGAAAAAGGAAAAAAAAACTTAATATTGCAAAAAGTAAAATGCTGGAGAAAAGTTGAACAAAGAACAATCTCCTTGAAAAGCTGAACATTTTATTTAAGGTTTTTGTAAGTGAAAGTATGCAAAAGTAGAATCAGATAACATTTTTTAAACAACATTCACACAATCATATTTTCATTGTGATTTCTCACTTGGAATACTAAGTACATATCCTCTGATTATGTGGTGGTATTCTCAGCAGTGCACCGAGGAAGTGCTTGAGCAAAAATACATTTAGCAAATGATGGTAGCGCATCATCACACCAAGTATAAATGTCCTTGTAGCACTGTTTTAAATCTCATTTGCATTCTTGCTGTTAGCATAACTTGTAAATTATAAAACCTCTTTAATGTTTGAACTGAGTAAGCTGTGTTCTCAAAAGCTGTTGTTTTTATGCTGCAATAATAATGAGCTTGACACCAACATGTATTCCAATTGTTGTTGTTTTTGTTATGAGCTCACCCATTAGGTGGAGCACAAAAATACATATGTCATAAACCGCATGCTAAGTAATTTCTAGTTCAAGTTCTCTTACATCAAAGCTTGTGCTCTCTTGAAATCCACTGCGCTGTTGTCTGCTGAAACAGAGAGGCTAATGAGGCTGGAGGGAGCATAGTTCACTGAGAGATCCTCTTTATTGTTTTATATTTTTAAAATGTACCACTGGGACTGGAAAAAACATGTTTTCAATTTGGCGTATGTGTGTGTGTGTGTGTGTGTGTGTGTGTGTGTGTGTGTGTGTGTGTGTGTGTGTGTGTGTGTGTGTTTGTGTGTGTGTGTGTGTGTGTGTGTGTGTGTGGACCAGGTTTAGCTACATTTGTGGGGACCAAAAACTGTGAATACAGTATACTTATGGAGACCTGACAGCTTTGTGGGGACAAAATGCTGGTCCCCGTAAGGTTAAAGGGCTTTTTGAGGAATAAGATTTGGTTTTAGGAGTAGGGTTAGAGTTAGGTTATGGTTAGGATTAGGGTAAGGGTTAAGGTTAGGCATTTAGGTTTGATGGTTAAGGTTAGGGTAAGGGGCTAGGGAATGCATTATGTCAATGACTGGTCCCCACAAAGATAGCCAGACACGACTGTGTGTGTGTGTGTGTGTGTGTGTGTGTGTGTGTGTGTGTGTGTGTGTGTGTGTGTGTGTGTGTGTGTGTGTGTGTGTGGTGTGTGAGGGAGGGAATCCGAAAGGTCTAAAAGTGTCAAATGGCATTGATTCTAACACTGCCGCACTAAAAGAGAAACAACAATATTTCCAACCATTCATATCCCCCATAGAGAGCATGGAATGCTGAAAAGATGCTGCCTCATAAGATCTTTTGTCTGTTTATTTGTTGTAGAAGAAAATTTCACAAAGTGGGCTTTAATCTTTAATTGCAACATTTTTGTCAGAATCAAATCTCTCCTGGCAGAAACATATATATAAACAGAAAACGTTGTTTGACAAAGACCTTACTGTATCTGATATAATGAGGCTGCATCAAATCTAGTCTTTTTTTTCCCAGAAATCCACCCCCACTTTCATTTACTTTACACCTGAGGATTTGGAGCTGATGGAGCACTGTAACAAAAGTCATTTCAGAAAAAGCTTTCGGGGTGGAGGTACTTGGTTAAAATTGAAGTTTTTTTATATTTATATTCAATACAGTACATGCAGTAGATGCATTTGCAAAAGCCTTGCTCACTTTCAATTGGTCAGTTTCCCTTTCTCTCACCTTTCCCCTCTCCCTCGGACCTCAGCGCCAATTATAGGAATAAGAAAGGAAGGCAGGAGAATTGGAGAAACATTTCCGACATGTGATGTTTGTTCCATCAATGCTGTCAGAATAATACAGTACAGGGTTCTGCTCTGTGTACATCAGACTCTCAGGATATACTGAGAAATGCTGGTGCCTGTGTGCTTGTGTATGAGTGTTCATGTGTTGCACACTAATGAGCACAGATCAAGATGGATGCCAGAAGGGTTAAAGTGCTCTTTGATCATCTTTAATCTGTTGGTTCCTTCAGCACCATGTTTTCCTAAATTGATTATTAGAAATATTGGGGAAATACTGCAGACGTTCCCGCCCTTCCCTCCTTTTCTCAGTAGCTCAGTCCTACTGGGAGCAGGGAAAGGGAGCAGTTTGTAATCTAAAGACCTCACACTGTGTCCTCTTACAATTGATGTCACAGTGAAGGTGGGAAGCCTTACTGGGAGGAGCAATCTTGTCCCACTGTTTGTAGCGCAATGCACATCATACAGACATTTGTCCTTTTGTAGAGGATTAGCACATTAGAAATTAATGCATCTCAAGAATCTGCAGTGTCATCTGTTAACGTGTGTGAAGTGTTTTCAAATTTATTCAGCACAATTTACTAAAACATCATACCCAATACTGTATTTTGCGACAGTATGATGCATCTCGCTATAGTAATGCATTGTAATACCCCTACATCAATAACACAAACAATCAATAATCATGATAACAGTGTAATCATGCCTCTTGTTATGAGATATAATCAGCCAATATGCTTCCCAGAAACACCATTAAATAACCTATACAGGCGCTACAGGCCTGAACCCTTATCATCTGTCAGAAGGCTCCACCTGAGCTCATAGAACAAGACCTGGTCACACCAGAAAGCACTGTAACGTTCATTCGTGCAACAAAATAATATCAGCATGTGGTTCTATAAGCTATAGAACCACATGCTGCAGGGATACTTGCAGGGCTATAGTGTGAGAACCATTATAGCTGTCAAGCTTACCACTTAAACGCTAGCAACATGCTGTTGCTGGGCAGTTACTCATCAGCTTCACATCTGGGTGCTGCAATTTCCTCCCATACCAAAAATGTTAGGTTAGTGATCCTATGAGCGTATGACCAAAAGCAAAAAAAACTGAGGTTGTTCCATGGGCACCTGCAGCTCAGGATAGCCTATAGAACGGGTTAAATGCAGATAACACATTTCATTTATATGTGAATGACAATCAAAGCCCATGTAACCTTTCATTGTAATGGGTGTGATGTTGTTACATAGTATGTCAGATGACCCACAATGGGTAATTATTAAAGAAAGAATATGCTGATGTAATTGTATTTATCTCATTTTGGTGATCCCACAGGCTCTATGTATGTAAGGCATTATGGTATTTTGAAGAAACACACATTCAATTGGAAATACATAAAGGGAATGTGCGTCACAATTCTGTAGGCTATGGTGTGGATTAAACATTATCTGTTGTGGCCATGTAATAGAAGCTTATAAAGTTGTTCTCATATTTAATCCCCTGCTCATTGTTCTACTTTATTGGTAACCCAGCCCGTGCCTTATCTAGCACAACCCGAGCAATCACAAAAGTTTAGGGAGGGTACGACATGTCTGTGTACCTAGTGGGGTTCATCAACTACCTCTAAATACTCTGCAGCACATTCTACCCAAACAGAAATATTTCTCCTTCTGTCTGGCTGCCTGTGCTGTGGGCTGAATGGCTGATGTATCTGCGTTTCACATTAATGACAGGCAGCCGAACCTGCAAGCAAAGCCCTAGGTTAAGGCAGGATTGTGTCCTCACAAAGAGTTCCTTTTCTCAAGGGGGGTGCCACAAATGTTTGCCTCACAAATTAAGAATTCATTTAAAAGTGCTGGTGCAAAAACTCAGAACCAATTACCATTTCTGTCTGAGATACAGTCTCTGGAGGCTGGTGGAGGAAGTAGGCTCGATGATTTTCTATTTTTAGAGACTTAAAGTGTCCCCTTAGACAGGTGTTTTGAAGAGCCTTGGGTAGATCTAGCTAGCAGAATCCTTTTCTTCCTCCAACCTTTTTTATGTTTTCTCCATTTTGTCCTCCCAGTCACTCCCCACTACAATCTCCTTGGCTGTTTTATTGAAAAATTATCTCAATTTGACTATTTCCCCTTCCCAGGACTTATCTACCATCTCTACCAAGGTGCATTGCCTTCACATCACATTTACGGCATTTGGCTGATGCTAAGAGTGACGTACGCTGAGTGAGACCAATGTCAAACCCTGCAGAGTTTGGGAAGAGTCAGTCCAACCATTCAACTCAATTCAATTTTATTTATAAGCGCCAAATCACAACAACAGTTATCTCACTGCGCTTTTCATGAAAGAGAAGGTCTAGACCGTACTCTGCGATGGTGTTTAAAGAAACCCAACAATTCCCACCAAGAGCAAGCATTAGGCCACAGAGGTAAGGAAAAACTTCCTTTTAAGAGGCAGAACCTCGAGCAGAACCATGGCTCAGGGTGGGCGGTCATCTGCCTCGACCGGTTGGGGGTGAGAGAAAGAGAGAGAGAGAGACATGGAGAATTGTAGCAGAGGGCGTCGAGCAGGAACATGGAGGCAGCAGGTGACTCCAACCACAGCTCCAGAGCCAGAAACACCAGCAGGAAGCAACAGGAGGAGAGAGGAGAGGGGCAAAGAGCACAAGACTACAAGGGCGAGAGAGCACAAGACTCTGGGAAAGCGAAGAAGTTGAGTTAGTAACATGCGTAAAGCCACCCTACAAGGAACACATAAACGTTCTCTCAAGTATATCACTGCTTAATAAAATCTACATTTTTTATGCTGATTTCAGTTAGATCTGGATGTTTTAATTACTCCGAATACTGTCTCCATCTCAAAACACCTATATTATAGTACATTGTTCAGATAATGAATGTTAATTATGAACAGTTGATATTAAATTATGCTAAATGGTGTATTTACATTTTAGAATTTAAAAAGCATCAAACTTGTTTGAAAAAAAAAACCAAAAGAAAAGCTTACTTATTCCTTTTAAGTCTGGTGACAAGGCTCCTGCTTTTTATCCCTACTATTTAATTAGAAGTGAGGTTATGAAATATCTATATGTTGGTGTTTAACCCCCACCCCCCTTCCCAGTGATGGTCCAAAATAGTGCACATGTTCTAAATCCCTCTTCCGTACTGTCTAAGCAGAAGAGCGCTTGCACCGTTACCACCTCCCTCTAATATACCCACAGAGCTGTTGGTAGGAGCTACCGCAGGGGGAATGAAAGACGTGATTCATGTTGTGCTCCTCTGTAAATCAGCCAGAACAAGTAACAAATTTATGTTTCTACACAACACAGAGTGTGACAAGTTGGGGAAAAATATGAGTGAGAGGTTTTATTTTATCCTCTTTGTCCTTCAGGAGCATGAAAGGGGCGATTTATGGTCTGCTGTTGGTCTCAGTGAGGCCATGTTTTAGTGTGTTGATATACTGTAAGTGTTGTGTGTGTGGTTCGTGTTGTGTGTGTGGTGTGTGTGTGTGTGTGTTTGGGTGTGTGTGTGTGTGTGGTGTGTGTGTGTGTGTGTGTGTGTGTGTCATGTACCATACCAGACAGCTGGGCTACCACGCCCTGTCCTGGCCATTCAACCTAGACTGGCAGGCTCAACTGTAATTGATGGAGGTTAGAGTGCTGTACACATCAGAACAGACAGGCGAAAATATACACTAACACACACGCCACTCCCACACCCACGCACACACATAACACACACACACACCACACACGCACACACACACAACACACTCAAACACCTGGATTATCCAAGCTGTAAATCCTTCATCCAATCACATCCTCCTGCAGTCCCTTGGCGACCAGATTCTTCCAATTCGCTCCTCTGCTATTTCATTACGGCGTTTTTGCGATGCCGAGGGGCCCCAGAGGCCGAACTTGTCACCATCACTGCCGTCAATTTAAATCTACTGTAAATGACCTGCCATCACTATTCAACCCAAGAGCTGGAGTAAAGGAAACACCATTTATTCTAATATTTCCATTTAATGCTCTCACAGTCTCATACTTCCAGGACCGGCATGCTGATAATGCACTGCCCCCCAACTGACTCTGCCGGTACTACATCCTACTGGGCTGGCTGCTGAAGCAGACAAAAGGTCTGAAAATAAAAAACACCCTACACCTTCACACATTTAAAAAGGACCTGTTAATTATTGCGACACCACTAGTTACCTTTGAATGTTGTGCACTGCAAAGTAATCAGCGTGCAAATGCGATAGTAATGTAGATAACGTAGAATAATTCCTTTGTTTGGGCCTCTGCAGGACCCTAAGCAGCTGCTATGTTTATGTCTGCTTATGAACAGAGTATAATGAATAACATATAGTAATAACTCACGGAACTGCCACAAAATCCAATCTTCAAATGATTACACTCACTTCTTAAGAGATACATTTTTTTTCTCCAGAAATTGGGATCCATTTTGGGAAGGGACATGTATAGGCTGGTAATTCCTGACACACATTTTGCAAAACTGATCAAAACAAGAGTTATGCTCTGACCGTTTTCAACTGTGCAGTGATGGCAAACTCCTCGTTAACTGAGGCAAGTGTGTGTATGTGTGTGTGTGTGTGTGTGGTGTGTGTGTGTGTTTTGTGCGTGTGTGTGCGTGTTTCGGTGTGCGTGCGTGGTGCGTGGATGGTAAGAGGTCGTAATTAGCAATTATACAATGAGCTAAAGGTCGATGTTAACAAGACAGAGTATCTAATTTAGATATGAATCTGCACACAGACCTCAAGCTGCGAGGAGACACACACATACCCACAAAGAAGATTGCACCCACCACACACTCAGACCCACCATTACTCATGTGCAGGACAAAAAGTGAGCCGACATTTCCATTCCGGGGTGACATGAACTTGCTTGTGACATTTTGCACCCGACACTTAAACTCCTTCTTCTTCTATTCAGCCCTGCCTCTCATTAATGCTGATAGCCAATTAACACAAGCAAGACTCAGTGACCTTTCCCATTCCTCTCCACAACACTAAGACCCCAGTGTGCTCTGCTACTTATCTTTATCCTTGCTAGCCAAAGAAAAAGTGAGTTTCTTCTACGCCTGGAGCCGAGTTAATGTGGCAAACCTCATGAGGAGGAAGATGAATATAGTTGTGGTTCTGTTCATCGTCATAAAGGGCACCACCACCTACCAGGGCTTTCATGAAGATTAATCTGGAGGTGAAATACTCACCCATGAGCACTTACTGCCAAGCAAAGAGGAAGGCATGGAGAGACACAGACAGGGAAGAGACCTTGCAGCCGCAATCCATCACTTCCTCAATTAACATTTGATTGGAGTAGATAGTGGTCTGTATTGACGTTTTATTAGTAGCAGAGTCAGTATAGCACCACGTCAGTTATGTTAATGGCTTGGCTGAGCTGGAACCTTGCAGTCACACACACACAACTGAAATAATGAAGATTTCTTTCCAATTTAATTTTACCTTGTTTTGCCTTCTTGGAAGCTAAAACTAGAAGCCTAGATTTCTGCCTTGCAAATTCATAATTTTCAAGCAGATGCACAGAAATAAAGTGTGAATTTTTATAATCTTTTTATTGTTTAAACTTGTAATAACAGATTTGTGGCCAATTCAATTTTATTTTATTCATAGTATCAATCATAACAGAAGTTATCTTAGGACATTCACAGATAAAGTAGTTCTAGACCACACTCTATAATTTTATAGAGACCCAACAATTCCCCCAAGATCACGCATTTGGTGCAACGGTGACAAGGAAAAACTTCCTTTTAACAGGCGGAAACCTCAAGCAGAACCAGGCTCTTGGTGGGCAATCACCTGCCTCAACCAGCGGGGAGCAGAGGAAACAAGCTACACAGCGTTATCCTATCCATAACCTTTTAAGTTGATATGTAAGTTGTTAGTAAAACAGTTATATATTTGCTCATCAATCAGTTACATTAGCAATCATTTGGACTTTGGCCACCTTGTAATGTAAGTAATATTACTCTCCTTTTGGCTCTGTTTTTGGTCTCCACCAGCTCTTGAAGGAAATCTGGGCTCTTGGTAATTTACAGGCTATAAGTGGTACTTTTTTGAATAATAGTTGAAGTTTTTGTGGGGGCACTGTACAGCGTTTAGATATATTCCATTGTTATCATAATAGCGTGATTAAAGTAAACAAAAATGAATGGGCAAGATTTAAGAGGTCTGGAGAAAATAGAATAAGCAGGGCTATAGCTGGATCGTTCACATGAACATCAACTGGCAAAGCACTCACCATTTACCATTTCAACTGAAACTCACCTAGTGTAAAAGTACCTGTAATTGCAGCATATAAACAACAAGATAGCAGTGTAGATTATTTGGCCAGCACAATCAATGATAA
>NW_022603518.1:0-50756 GCF_008692095.1 Etheostoma spectabile
TTTACTAAAAAATTCTGTTTCCACTCATTAGTTCTCATCTGAGCCGATTTCTGTCATTCAAACTCTGAGATGTAAGAACTAATTTGTATTAAATTAGTTAGGGCTGGCTCAGAAAGAGCTCCTGAACCATCCCTTAGTTATGCTGCTATAGGCCTAGACTGCTGGGGGACTTCCCATGATGCACTGAGCACCTCCCTCCCTCTCTCCATCTGTATGCAACCTCATCCCATTAATACATGTTACTAACTCGACTTCTTCCCTTTCCAGGAGTCTTGTCTCTCTCCCCCTCTCCTCCTGTCCCTTCCTGGAGGTGGTTCTGGATCTGTGGTTGGAGTCTGCCTCCGTGAAGTTTTTCCATGCCTCTGTCTCCTAGTGCTTGCTCTAGGTGAGTTGTTGGTTTACTGTAAATAACATCCCAGAGTCCGGTCTAGACTTGCTCTTTATGGAAAGACCTGGGAGATAAATAACATCCCAGAGTCCGGTCTAGACCTGCTCTTTATGGAAAGACCTGGGAAATAACTGTTGTTGTGATTATATAAATGAAATTGAATTGAATAAACATCTGACTTACTATGAACATTATTTACCAAAACTAAATGTTATCGCCACCTGCGTAGAACAAGGAACAACACTAAGAATTATATCCATTTCTCTGTAATAATGAACGTGTTTCCTTTAGGGGTTTTTAGCAGTGGGGTGGGGGTCTGTCCCAACAGCAAAGAGTCAAGTCGTGAGATGGATAACAGTTAGCTAGCTAGCCTCTTTATGTAACGTTAGCATTACATGTACACTTCTTAGCTTGAATTTGGTATCTGCGTTTCAAAGCCGTCTCCCACGGTGAAGTTTTTGGTGGAGCTGTTCGTTTCATCGTCCATCAACACAACAGCATGATGAGTAACTGGACGGTTCAATTACCTCTCAATCCTTGGTGTACTACTGAATACTTGTTGTTAAATTGTAATGTGAGCGGCAGCCAATGTGCGTCAGCCCTATTTCTAATAGCGTGGCAGAAGAACTGTTGCCTTGACGATGTACCACAATACAACCAACAGAGGAAACATGTTGCTCAGTAACACAAACTGAGAATAAGCCTCATCTATTACAACACACACATCCATAACGGAGCAAACAGTGTAATACACCTTTAACAGTGAAGCACGTGGCTCCACAGGCTGGTCTGTTTACTGGTCTGAGGAGACTGTGTAGAAGGACAGAGAGCCAGCAGGAACATCTACATACACTGCTACTCTGTTAGAGACAGAGCAGGAAGTGAGGTCTGTTCTTCCGTATATGTGCCAGAAAGAGTAACCATCTTCATCAGAGCAGACCAGTCTCCAGGAATGATCATTATATCCAAACAACCTCATCACACTGCCTCCTTTCCTTCTGATTTCCTCTGTAACTCACTGATATATCAACCTCTCCTCTCCTCTCGACCTCCCAGTAACAGCGACCAGTCGACCATCTCTACACAGCAGCTGAGGCCAGATGTCAAATCTGTCTGGATGATCAGGATATGACTGATCCTCCTTCACATTTGTCACTTCCTGTTGTTTTCAGACATTTTGAGGTCTCTGTGTACTGAGTTTCATCAGATGATGGAGTTCTACTATCTGTCCACTAGATGGAGCTAACTGACCATCTAATGAGCTGAAGATCACAACTTGTACAGCAGCAGGTATCTCTCCAAGTCCTCCGTGTGGCATATTACTTTGATACTTTAATACATTTAGCTGGTAATATTTACTACCTTAGTAGTACCTTTTTTTTTATACTGCTTGTTTTTTCTAACATTTATCTTTACATGCCCGCTCCCCTCCCTCTTGGGTAAGGAATATCTCCAAATTAAAACAATAAAAGCATCTTTCTCCTGACTGCAGCTCGCAAATCAACACAGCAAAAGCAGCGGCGTTAGAAATTAATTTAATATCTACTTACATTTGTCGACGGGTCCTCTGGAGCACAGGCGGCGTCCCACCTGGTGACCTCATGTTTGCAGTGGTTGTGGGATTGCTTCATGCTGGAAGCTTTATGTTCTAGCTAGAAGAAATAAAGGGATGCGTGGGATTACCCATAGACTGTATAGATATTGATTATATTATTATTATTAGGTCTACGGGATTACCCCCCTTTCTGTTTCATGTCCCTGACTCAGCTGAATTACTTTTGCCCGGTGGGGACAAAATATGCCCCCCCCCCTTAAAGTGATCAATGAGCTTCACCAATAGACCATATATTATAATCCTCCAATAGAAGTGTTTTAACTCTGCTGGCCGGCTCCATTGCACGCGTACGTAAGAGGAGCTGATGTTCAACACTACGCTTCACCAGAATCACCAACTGGAGACAGCGGCCAGAGCAGCGTGGGGGTGCGTATTAGAGGGTTGGCGCTCCTATCCCATCCAGACTTCAGTGTTGCCGGGTAGACCTGACCGGACTCCAGACCAACCAAAGATAGAATCTATTACTGGGGTTTGCAGCTGAGTTAACCACGCAGGCCTATTACAGCCAGAACTTAACTATCTGCTCTACAAGCGGACAAACACGACAGTCTGTATGTTTTTTAACGTTTGTGGTGTGGAGCCCTTTCCACACAGAAAAGGATCATAAAGTGTCTTTATTTCTTTTTACATTAAACTACCGATATACAGGAACAACTTCTGACTGTCAGTGAGCGGATCTGCAGTTTGGTTTTGAGAGTTTGTGTTTTTATTTCTTGTTTCCCTCCCCTGCGTCCTCTGACAACAGCTGACAGTAGATCAACTTTTTCACGATGCTGTGCCGGCTCCAAAAAAACTGAAGAAACATCAACATTCCAGGGAACAGACGCTCCGCTAACTAGGGTTAGGCCCAGACTAGCAGCTAGCTTCTTCACACCTAAACAGCCTGTGGGAGCAGACGTATGTGAATAATTTAAGTTCATTCAGAAGCCATACATACGTTGTCCTGGGGAAAGGGGGGGTAATTCATTTTCCCAAGGGGCCACATGAGAAACAGGGGCTGTTGTGGGGGAAGTACCAAGGTAGTAAGTATTAAAAGCTAAATGTACAACGTATACGTCGATGTATATGTCACACGGAGGCCACTTGGAGAGATACCTGCTGCTGTAGGGATCCATCCCATAATATTATTAGAATAATAATCTGAGTCTGTCAGAGACAACAACACAACCTTTAGTGGACGGAAACTTTACCTTTTAATTAGGAGTTGAAACACAGAAACAACAGGAAGAATACATCCATCAAATAATCAGCATGTGGCCTTGTTTTATTGAACTCATTTTGCATTAAGTTGTTCCACATTCCCCAACATTTAAAACAAGTCGATCATTGACGTTATTCAACAAGTCAGATGAATAAATCAGCCAACAAAACTCCCTACTGACTGAGCTACTGCCACCCGTAGTAGTTATACTTTTGACTTTATGACTTTAATTATGACTTTGTGAAGCAAAATGACATGAGGAGATCCACCTCACACAGAAAACTGATCATGTTGAATGCAAGAGGGAAACCTTGGGTTCAACATGGGTAAAGTCTCTCTTGTTATGATATATCTGATCAGATCTGCTTCACAGTGCAGATCCTTTCCCCAGGACAACGTATGTATGGCTTCTGAATGAACTTAAATTATTCACATACGTCTGCTCCCACAGGCTGTTTAGGTGTGAAGAAGCTAGCTGCTGTACAAGTTGCTGATCTTCAGCTCATTAGATGGTCAGTTAGCTCCATCTAGTGGACAGATAGTAGAACTCCATCATCTGATGGGGGACACTGACTGGGTCCAAGAGTGTATGGCTGCAGCCTGGAGCATCCCATGTCATGCCGTCCCGCCTGGTGCCATCCCCGGGCTTCTACTTTTCAAAATAAAAGCTCGCATCTGGAATAAAATAAGCTTGCGTCGACTATCATGCTATGAATAAAATACTTACAAAATATATTTCTGTCTAAAAAATAAATGCAGATTACAGGCAAACTAAAAAAATTCCTTCTGCCATCTCACCTGGTGCCGTCCCCGAGATCTAAATTTCAAAATAAAAGCTTGCATCTGGAATAAAAACTTTAAACAATAGGCTCTATCTCTTACTTTTCAAAGTAAAAGCTCACATCAACTATCATGCTGAATAAAATACTTGAATTTTTTTTTTTATTTAAAAAAAAAAAACATATATATATATATATATATATCAGTCTCTAA
This sequence comes from Etheostoma spectabile, assembly GCF_008692095.1. Lineage (NCBI taxonomy): Eukaryota > Metazoa > Chordata > Actinopteri > Perciformes > Percidae > Etheostoma > Etheostoma spectabile. The sequence continues at coordinate 4,198 of NW_022603518.1, forward strand.
ATAAATGCAGATTATAGGCAACTAAAAGATTCCTGGAACAGGTTGGACTGGTTCTGACGTCTCTCTGACTCTGAAGTTATGAAGATGTCACGGCGTCATCAGATCAAATGCACATCGACACCAGAAATTTCATACGTTGTAGAATTATTCTATTATGTTAAGAAGTAACACAGATGTAGAGGAAACATCCCTTTCTTACGTATATCCGGTGAGGGGAAATTCACATAGTTCACTCAGTTTGGTACCTTTAATACACACTTTATAGTGAGGTATTGGCAGAGGTGTGAAAATAAGGAATTACATTACTTACGTTACTGTATTGAGCAGTTTGGTTGTGTGGTTTTTTCAAGTAGTTTTTAAATTTTTTTAAATACTTGATTTTAAAGCCCATGTTACAGATTTAATTTTCCAACGAATTTGCCACTTATTGATTTTGGTAAAACCATTCAAACTGTTATCCACTGTATATGATATTGAAAAGTATCACATAACATAAAATAACACGAAAAAGTAGGTCCTATTTTACAGTGGTTTGCTTTTCTCCCACACGCATTGCATGACGTCACACAAGGGAGGTGATAGGCCAGCCAGCTTAGAGAGACCATGAGTTACGAGAGAGATAGAAGACACAGTGTAAGAAAGAGTGTTCAGCACCAGATTAAGATAATACATACATATACATAGATAGCCTATATATATAGCTAGACATATAGATAGATAGACAGTATTGATAGATATATTAAAGAGAGAGAGGCAAGCCAGCAGGCAGCTTTATTTGTAGAGCACATTTCAGCAAACAGGGCAATTCAAAGTGCTTTACCAAAATCAGTTAAACAGATAAACACAGGTAAAAACAGTTAAAAATCTAAGCATTAAAAACTAATAAAACACATGAATAGACAGTTAAAAACAAATAGAAACATTAGGACCATAAAACACCAGAATAAAATTACAGTGCAGCATAAGAAATTTAAAGAATGAGCATTCATTTAAAGAAAGGCAGCATCAAAAAGAAAGGTCTTCAGCCTTGATTTAAAAGAACTGAGAGTAGCAGCGGATCTACAGGGTTTCTGGAGTTTGTTCCAGATAGAGGAGCATAGAAACTGAAAGCCTGCTTCACCCTGTTTAGTTCTGATTCTGGGGACAGAAAGTAACCTGTCCCCGATGACCTGAAAGGTCTGGGGGGTCATAGTGTAGTAGCAGATCAGAAATGTATTTTGGACCTAAACCGTTAAAGGATTTATAAACTAGCAAGAGTACTTTGAAATCAATTCTTTGAGACACAGGAAGCCAGTGTAAAGACTTCAGAACTGGAGGTGAGTGATGTGATCCAGAGAGAGATATATAGCTATAGCTAGCATACCGGTATAGCTAGCGAGCTAGCTAGCTGTAGGTTAGCTAGCTCGGTAGGAAGGTGGGTACAATTTGTCCGTGTTAGGCGGGCAGATTTTTCAAAGACCGGCGTAACCAAGAACTCAAAGATCTGAAAGTGAAACACAGCTTAGACAGGGGATGTTGTTTGGCTTTTCACAAGTTTAGAGCTAGCTAACTCTACGCCGCCGGACGTTAGCACAACAGCATTAGCCTAGCCTGCTAGGTAAATATTACGACTGCCTTTGGTGTTGCCTATATACGCGTCCATGTTGTTAACATCATACATGCGGCATTAGTCCACCTTTTGTACCATAGTTGTGTTGAATGGAATAGTAAGCATTGCTCCAACGAGATGGGTGGGTTTTTGTTACGTTACACACAAAGCTAACTGGCTATAGTTAGCCTGTATGGATGCTAGCGGATTAACGTTGTGTAGCCAGCAACTTCGGCAGTAGAGTTTTGGCAAGCTAACCACAAGGGCGTTGTCGCCCACAATCGACCTGCAGTGATGTTTGAAATGGAGACACGCATATTGTTTCTTTCCCCTGAGATCCTGGACATTATTTTCATTGATGACGTTAAAAATAAATGAAGAGTAACCCGAGTGTGCGCGGTATGAGCTTCCCGACCGGAGGCTCACTCGCCTACACCACCCGCTCTCCACCCTCTCACTTGCCTACACCACCCGCTCTCCACCGCAGCTTCGCCGCCACACACACACGCACCGGCCAAACAGCGACACGTTTTCACCGGAGGTTAGATATAAACACTTAGAAATAACACTAGGGGGGATGCCTTCTATTCCTATATCTAGATAAGTGTATCAGTACTTATCTGAACTAACGACATGATCATTGTCACTAGATCGAAAGAAAACGTTCACTCGCTGCTATTCACTGACCGTAAAAAGTAAAGTCATCGTCTGCACTGCTGCGTTGCTAAATAAAGGAGATAAATGAAGGAGACTTCCCCACAATCTTGACAATTCCTCATTTGCCCTCTCACGTCTGTCAAGTTTGTGATTATACAGCCGCTGGCCTTTCCTCCTCTTCCTCATCCCAGTCAGTCTCCGTAGTTCTAGTGCCAGGCTGAGACTTCTCTCCCCAGTGTGACGTCATCGCACAATACCAAAAATGACCAAAAACTGTCCCAGTCCACCTCTAACTGATTCATTAAGTGAATGTGGAGCTGTTGTTCCCCTCCTGGCCTCCAGGCGGCGACCTTCTTTCATTTTGAACTTTATTCTGAAAAACCCTGACTTGGAAGAAACCGGAAGTCTCGTTGCTTCACTGTGATCTCGGGCTGGCGGCGGGAGAGCTGTGTTCTTTGTTATTAGTGAGATTTAAGAAGACAGAGCTCCAGGTGAACCCGCACACACTCAGGTAAACACTTTGATAACTGCCCTTTACACGCCAGTGTGTTGTAGCTTTTGTGTGTGTGTTGTAGCTTTTGTGTGTGTATTGTAGCTTTTATGTGTATGTTGTAGCGTTTGTGTGTATTGTAACTTTTGTGTGTGTGTTGCAGCTTTTATATATTTCTTTATTTACAGACTCAAGGTCCAGATGACTTAAAAACAATACAATACAAAAGGGGTTCAGACCAGACACAGACATAAATATATATAGACAAACTGATCCTCAACAACATCACAAGATAAACACACATACATGCAAATTTACCAATTGCAATGCTCAATAATTAAAACGAATACAGGTGTATGTTCCAATGATTCCATAGTTTTGACAAATATCTGGTATCACTAAGTGCAGGATTAATTATAGCATTTAAAATCATATTATTGACTCAGTTAATCGACAATAAATCTGTACATAACTTCCTCAGCACAGCATGGAAGGTAGAACATTACAGGTCACACACAGATGGCTAGCACTGTTCCATCTTGGCGCTTCATCAAATTCTGAATGCATCATTGTACGCCACCTTTAACACTTGTTCATCTTTGCTTTACTGTAGCTGCACCATAGATGAGCTGTATACAGTGGAGTACAGTATGCTCTGAAGAGAGATATTTTGACTTCTTCAGAACACACATATGAAATTTGCGTGCCAGAACATTAGCTTGTCCATATAGTTTACGGCACTGCCGCTGTATGTCATCATCATCACACACAGATCGTCCCTGATAATGTGGCCCAAGTATTTCACTTTAGTAACCACATTTAAGGCCTTGCCCTGACAAATAGAAGAAGGAAAACATAGCTTCCTGTCCTCATAGTTTTGACAAACATTACAACACTCTTTTTAGCATTAAATTTGATGTCATGCTGTAGCCCATATTCTGAGCAGACTCTAAGCAGTGCTGTAGGCCAGCACTATATGGAGACATAACAATTACATCATCTGCATACATCAGATGATTAATACAGCTATCCCCCACCATACATCCAGTTTTACACACTTCCATGTCCTAGAGAGGTCATCCATATATAAATTAAAAAGACAGGTGCACTATTCCCCCTTGTCTAACCCCATTGGTCACTGGAAAGAAGCCGACGTTGTTCTCCCCCATCTAGCTTGCATAGTTTGGTGGGAATACCAATAATGCAGGATACGTATCAGGTATCGGGGTACCCCCCGCTCTTGTAATTTTACTAAATAATTTACCATGATTAACACGGTCAACGCATGGAGGCATCAGAAAACATAAAAACATTGTGGAACCCTGTCTTTTATACTTAGTAACAAGTTCTTTCAATACATATATACACATATCCGTGCCATGTTTTCTTCTTAACCAAATTGATTATCCGTGTTATTATATATTTGTAACCTATCAAATAGAATTTTTTCTAACACTTTAGAAAGTATATTCGCTAGAGCGCTCGGCCTGTAGTTTTCTATGCTAGATACCTTACAGGTTTTTGTCCTTACAACTGGAACCAAGAGTACAGATAACATAGAGTCAGGCAATATACCGTGTATTAATCCAGAAAAGCCCATCGCAAGTAACACTGAGACTCTATTCTTGCATACTTGAGGTGTTCAGCTGCTACTAGGTCTAGACCACACGCTTTTCCCACAGCTAAATCCCCAATGGCATTGATCACTTCAACAGGTCTAATACCCACACCCTCATCATAATGATATCACCAACATGATAATGAGCACTCTCAACACAGTTAAAAATCTTTCTAAAATGTTTCCCCACAGCTCAGCAATATTTTCATCCCCTGTGATTCCACCAATGCTGGATGGCAAGGGCATCTTCCTGTTATTGATAACCTTCACTTCCTTCCAGAACTCATACAAATCATTCTGTTGCAACTTGGCCATAGAATTTGCCCTCACCATCTGCTCATTACTTTTGATAAAACGTACAGCATATTTAAACCTTGCATTTGCCTTTTTCTTATGCTCAAATTCTGGTCCATACCTAACTTTACCAATGATACCCAGTTTAAAAAAGCTTCCTTAGCCTCCACATGGAGTTCAGACACATATTCGTTCCATCCTGGTCTAATGTTATACTTTCTTTCGTCATGGATTAAAATTTACTAGCATTAATTAAACTGCTCACAATGTTGTCATACATAATACAAATATCACTGTGATGTTTTTTGACTCATACAATTTAAGTTGCACACAGAATAGCTTCAGAGGTATATCATATACTGAGACTATCATCACTCAGTGCATTATACTTCCATAGTTCATGTCTGTGAGTTTTGCCCAGTCCACTCTTGTGTTGCTCATTGATATTATCATTATTATAGCTAGTCAGCTCAGGAAACTGTCAAGATGTATTACCATAGAGACAGGTATGTGATCAGCTGTGGCTAAACCATACAGAATCTCAACTTCCAAGCAATCATGAGCATCAGCTGTACATATACAGTGGTCAAGCCAAGATGTTGTATGCCATGCTTCACTGATATATGTATAGCTCTCTACTGGTAACAGAATTTTACTTGAAATAACCAACTTACTGTCAAGACAGTATTGTTTAAGATGTTTGGCAAATATAGAGTTATCATCGGACATATCAGCATTCATATCACCAACCACAAATATGCAAGTACTTTCACTCTCTTTAATTAGTGTGTTGATAAAGGCTAACCTATTACAGTTTTTTTCAATCGCTAACAAGCGCTTACCCATACTTCAGATACTTTTTCTAAACTCTTAACACAGACTCACACCTACATAACACAATTGGCCAAATGGATAATTTTCTTCTCAAAAACACATTTTGTTAAATATATACTAACTCTTCATTTCAAAATAGAACACATCTTTTTCTCTGCACACACTAACTTTACCAAACCCTGGAAACCTGGCTCAAAATGAAATTATTCTGTCAAAGAATAACACTTTTTTTCACTTCACAAAGTACATGCAGTCAATCAAAGTACACCAGGTTTTCAGAATACTGGCTATTGTTGATATTACAAAAACTGCCTAGACTTTTATGTTTCAGTTTTACAGGTATTTGCATGCAAAACATGCATCCCACCATTTTTTTTACACTACATTTCTTGGTTGGGAATTGTATGTCCACATGTACTGTAATGTTCACATTCCAAAATCATTCCAGTAAAAAGCAAATCTTTTGTTTTCATTTACTGTTTACTACAGGAGGTAGAGTAGAAACACGGTATGACAGAACAGAATTGCTGCAGTATTGTACATTTTCTACAGTATTGCTTACAGTGAACAAAATATCCATGAAATGCATAAGAAAAAAAATTGGGCTGCACTCTTTCACCAGCCTCTCTTAGTGAAAGACCGTGGTTGATTACATGGTCAACGATAGTGGCACGAATTTCATCACTGACTACTGTTCTTGCAGCCCTTGGAATGCCACCACCACGCATTCTTACACCTCTACCTTGCCCTCTCCTTGGGCCTGCTCCTCTCACTGCTCCTGCTCCTCTCACTGCTCCTCTCCCTGGGCCTGCTCTTCTCCCTGGGCCCCTTGCTCTTACTCTCTTGTCCAGACATTACAGTGTTTGCCTTTTTCTGTTTCTGTTTCCAAAAACATCACTCCTCAAAGTCCTCCTTATGTATAAGTGTCAATGTAATAGAAAAAAATAACCCTTGCCACTTAGTCTAAGCCAGACTGGAATCAGCTGGGGTTTGCCCAATTTACCCAACATAAATTAATTTACAAATACAATTTTTTTTTTTCATTACCGCTGATATACATTGTTTTTTAACTGATATCATTGCAGAAGCAGAGGTTTTTATACTGTGTCTAAGGTTGGATTATTGTTTTTTTTGCTGTTGTGGGATGGTGTGTTTAACATTTGTAAATACTACAAAAACATCCACAATTTTGTTGGGAGGTATAGCTTGTCTGTTAAGAAAATGTAAGCATTGTGGAACTGTGTTCACTAACTGCATATTGTGAAAATGACTTGAAATGTGTGAATGGTATGGCCACAAAAGACCGATGCTGTGCTAATTGTGTTTTGAGTTTTGAAAATGTGACAACTGGTTCGACAACGCTTGTTAGCCGACTGAAAAAACTGTAATATATTCATTTTCATTTTTATAGCATTCATATGGCATGTAGACATTTAAGATAATAAAAACATTTTGTCATGTACACTTTAATTGCTATGGCCCAGTCCACCTCTAAACGCATCACCTCGATCAATGGGTCAAGTTTCCTATGCCATAGAATGGCCACCCCACCAGTATTCTGCCACGCACCATTCCCATACTTAGATCTGTTGTCGACTCACCTGCGCCATAGAAATTATCATGCACTGAATTAAGTTTATGTAGATCTTGCTTGGGTAGCAAAGTCTCTTGTACCATAAAATGTCAGAGCTCTCTAGAGCTTGTCAATAACAAAACGTCGCGCTTTATCCCCGACCCCCTGGTCCAAGGCATAACCCCAGCGAGTTATATGACACAACTCTCATAATCAGTTCATAGTCCAGTCTCATTGCAGCAGTTGCTCCACCCTCAGACTCATCATCATTCATAATCTCTGTAACATTTCTTTGAACCAATGTTTTACGTGCTTCATAGAAGCGCCGCACAAAGACACCCTCCGGCCACAACTGTGGCTCATACATTTCGCTCACCTCATTGCATTCTACACTTACTTTGAAGGAGTTATACCGTCTTTGGGCACCCTCTATCTTTTGGCATATAACATCTCGACGTAGTTTGCCTTTCAAGTAACTAGCCAACTTTTCCGTGTTTACATCTGGGGAGAATTTTGTCGCAAAAACACTCACCAACTTAGTCTTTACAACCCGTATGCTTCCTCCCACACTGGTTCCAACAATACAACTTTTCTTTGCCTTCCCGTAAGCAGTCGGTTTGGCCTTGGGTTGTGTAGTTTCTCCAGTTAGCTGTTGTCGGCGGCCCCGCTTCACCACCCCACTCCACGCCGGGGCAGCCGTCCCTCCGCTCCCGCCACCACACAATACACACTTTTGTGTGTATTGTAACTTTTGTGTGTGTGTTGCAGCTTTTGTGTGTATTGTAACCTGTGTCTGCGTGTTGTAGCTTTTGTGTGTGTGTTGTAACTTTTGTGTGTGTGTTGTAGCGTTTGTGTGTGTGTTGTAGCGTTTGTGTGTGTGTTGTAGCGTTTGTGTGTGTGTGTTGTAGCTTGTGTGTGTTGTAGCTTGTGTGTGTTGTGGCTTGTGTGTGTTTAGCTTGTGTGTTGTAGCTTGTGTGTGTGTGTTGTAGCTTGTGTGTGTGTTGTAGCTTGTGTGGTGTGTTTGTAGCTTGTGTGTGTGTGTTGTAGCTTTGTGTGTGTGTTGTAGCTTGTGTGTGTGTGTGTGTTGTAGCTTGTGTGTCTGTGTGTTGTAGCTTGTGTTTCTGTGTGTTGTAGCTTTGTGTGTGTGTGTTGTAGCATTTGTGTCTTTGTGTGTTGTAGCTTTTGTGTAAGTGTGTGTTGTAGCATTTGTGTGTGTGATGTAGCTTTTGTGTGTGTGTTGAGCAGGGAGGAGGGGCTGGTGGGCTTATTGTAATATTGATGTTGAGGGTCGTTTGAAGGTGGCAGGCTGGGGGGGGAGTAGGCTAGGGGAGGTGTGAAAGGGGGGGGGGGGGGGGGGGGGGGGGAAGAAGGCGAGTAGGCAGAGTCCAATCTGTTAAAACCAATTCAGCTCATCTGCCCAGTCCTGGTCTCCGCTGGCTTGGTCCCCCCCCCACCTCTGCTGTGGCCTGAGATGTTCTGCAGCCTCTCCAGACGTCCCTGGCCTTGTTCTGTTCCAGACTCTTTTCTCTAATTTCCTCCCATAGATGACCTTCCCCCTCTGATCTTGAGCCGGAGTTCCTTCTGGACTCTGTGCAGCTCCTCTCTGTCCCCTGATGCAAAGACCCTCTTCTTCTCATTCAGCAGAGCTTTTATCTCAGAGGTCCCCCAGGTTTTTGTTGGGAAAACACTGGACCAACTTGAGGGCCCGGTGTTCTCCACACAGAAGTTCATCTAGTCTGTGATGCATTTGGTCATGCTGTCTGTGTCGGTGCCGTGGGGGGTGCAGAGTGCTTCCCAGTCTGTAGTTTCAAAGCAGTTTCTGAGCCTATCACTGACCTCCTCAAACCACTGCTTCACAAGCCTCTCCACAGGTTGTTTGGCCCCCACAGGGGGGTAGTCTGGGACCAGGTGGACCAGGTTGTGATCTGAGCGGCCGAGTGGGGGGGGAGAGGTGTATGCATCTTTGATGTTTGCATACAGTAAATCCAAAGTTGTGACGCCCCTGGTGGGGCATTTAACATACTGGGTGAAGGGGGGGGGAAGCAGAGGACAGGGAAGCATGATTGAAGTCCCAGGAAGTGAGGAGGAGGGAATGGGGGTGCTGGTTTCGAAGTTGAGAGGCAACAGTGTGAATCTGATCTGTAGCTGCAGCAGCAAACGTTCACACAGCCACGTCTCGGTGAAGCACATGAGGCTGCACCCCCGCTACTCCCTCTGCAGCCGGGTCAGCGCCGTCAGCTCCTCCAGCTTGTGTGTGCGTGTGTTGTATCTTTTGTGTGTGTGTGTGTGTTGAACCGTGTGGGCCACCGTAGCAGTGTGAGGGGAAATGACCTAATAAAGTTTTGTGTGTTAACTCCAAAGTCCATGTTTTCCCTTTAGATTTCTTCCCAGTGTAAGAAGCCACAGTGGAGATCTGCTGGACTTCAGGACCAGAGAGGAATGGAGGAGGACAAGCAGGACCAGGAGCAGCGGAGCAACGAGGTCCCCAGAAGACCAGCAGCAGACTGGGCCTCTGATAGCAGCCATGTTCAGGTCAGTGTTCTACTATCATAGAACCTTACTGGCTTGGCCCTGGTGTCGGCCACTGTTCCACCAAATGCTTGCTCGTGTCAAATGGTTGTCTCTTTGTAAAGTAGACAATGTGGCGTAGACATACTAGATCTGTCCTGAGAGGACTCCTGCTGGAATTTGACTCTGAAAATGAAATGTCTGCTGCAAATCAGCTGATGCGACCAAGTTGTTGCCAGTTTTATTTAGGGATGCACTGATCTGACTTTTTCAGTCCCGGTCCCGATGCCTGGGCTTTGTGTGTCTGTCAATACCCGATACCGTTGTTAATTAATAATGAACTGTAGACATCCACCTTATACCATCCTTCACCATGTGGACGAGACTGAACGCACCAGACTCCTAACTACACATTACTTGGTGGTGCTGCTTCCCCCCACCCGAGGGGCAGAAGTACATAGGAGGGCGGAGCCAGGCGAAGGCTAACTCCTAATCAGCTGTTACTACACATCATCTTCTTTGCCAATGTCTTTAGCAGACCCCCCCCTCCCCCACACACACACATTATTGGCCATTCCCTATCCTTCTCACGCTCATTGGCCTGCCACCGATTCCAGATTGATTGACGTGCCCCTTCCATGTTTAATGTGTAAAAAAAAACAAAAAAATGTGGGTTGGAGGGCAAATTTACTGGTGTCACATGTGCGACTGGATGTAAAATTCAGATGCACACTCTTACATTTTGGCTGCAAAATACGAGCATTTGCACTGTCAAAAAAAAAGTACAAACCAGGACCTTTAAGTAACAAAAGCTCGTCACTGGGGTGGTACCCTCAAAGGTACATTGTTGTACCTTGAATAAGAGGATCAAATTTGTACCTTACTTGTTTGTACCTTCTAAGGGACAATATTATACCTTTGAGGATCAATAATGTACCTTAAACCAAGGTACAACAAAGTACCTGTAGAAAAGGTACAGTTTTGTCATATAAAGGTACCGCCCCAGTGACAAAGCCATTTCGTACCTTTTAGTTGCAAAAAAGTTACTTTTTAACTCCTGAAAGAAAAAAAAGGCAAACAACTAAGTGAATTTTAGACATTTATTTTAGTCCTTTAAACGGAAATGTTTAATTCACAGGATCTCAAACACAACACGTAACATCCCAAAATAAAATGCAAAAATGTTTTAGGATGTCATATCCAATATAAAAAAACATTTAAAGACACTGTATTAACAACTTCATGCCGCCATGTCAAAAACAAAGAGAACAGTCAACAATAGCAGAGAAAAGCTGCATGGCAGAGAATAAATACAATAGCACTATTTATCTTTCAATTTCATGAACATATCATGAGCAATGGCTTGTCTTGTTATAATGTCTTAATGCTTCCTGTAAATATGTTGTCGGAAAGACTTTGCCACAAGTTATGACAAAATGTGGCTCATGTGCATAGACAAGTCCGATGTGCTGGGTTAACTTCCCCAGTGTGAAGGCTCTTTGAGAGCATTTCGGAAAGCTGAAAGGTGGAGGCATGGCTGTTGTTGATCAAGCTAAAATGTTGATTACTCTGGTCATATTAACAGCTAGAGGCTGGTCACCAACCTCAGACATTTTTAGAACATATTGCTGGATGAAAATCAGGGTGTTCTTCAGACGAGATGGATATTCCACGTTGTAGACAAAGTAAGCACAAAAAGTAGCAATAACACCTTCCTCCAAACCCAGCGTCCTGCAGACTGGCTGCTCATCCAGTTTGGCCACTGCAGGGACCCTTAGAGAGAGCACAGTCCTCCAATCAGAGACATCAGTAGGATAGGGTGACGGTGGCTGATTCTGCAAGAGATATCACATAAAAATTTTATATTCACTCAGTTAAATTGCAGAAATCTACCACAAACATTCATAAAAAGATTTGTAAAAAAAAACACACACACACACGTTCTGTGTTGTCATGAAGAAAACTAGGGACAAGAAGAATTGAATATAGTAAAACATGGTCAGCTAGAAGTCACTCACACCTCCCATTAGATCGTCTAACCCTTGTATCATTATCTATGCATGTCCCCCCCCCCCACCCCCTTGGGTCTACCAAAGGCGTCCTCAGCAGACAGTAAGCTGGCGACCAGAGCAAGAAAGGAGGAGCAGCCTGCCAGTGAAGGAGAGGAGGGAGTATGTGGTGGAGAAGGTTTTGGACCGCAGAGTGATGAAGGGAAGAGTAGAGTTTCTGCTGAAATGGAAGTGCTTCTCAGAGTAAGTATGAGTCTAGAATAATCATATTTGGTGTTCATGGTCCTGAGATATATAATATATTTACATACTGCAAAGAGTGAAATGGATTGTCTAAAACAAAGTGTGAGGAGATGTTCTTCTGTCTGCACTCACCTTTCCAGTGAGGATAACACATGGGAGCCACAAGACAACCTGGACCTGGACCTTATCACCGAGTACCTGCAGAGACACAAGGAGGAGGAGGGGAGGAAAAGAAGGAGGGCAAGAGGAAAGGTGTCCGGGAGGAGGAGGTGGTGAAGGAAAGAGGGTACTCCAGACTGCAGAGTCCCATAAATCTAATCTCAATACTAATGAATGCACACAGAGGGTTTCAGACATGCTGTGAATGATGCTTCTGGTTTTACTTAGCTCGCTCCACCATGGCCCCTTACTAACTCACTCACTCAGTCTGTTGATATACAAACGCAGATAATGAACATGCATGTATTTGGGGGGGGGTGTATGAGGGCACCCCCCTTTTGACCATCATTACATCTTTGAATGTAAAAACCTTTACATACAGTTGTGTTCAGAATAACCGCAGTGTTTTTAAAGAAGTGAATTATGCTCAAAATCCTTAGAATAGCTTTTAATTCCATAATACCAATGCATTGGGAACACTGCCCATTCATTTCCAAATCAAAATATAACCAACATTGATCAAGTCTCTGTCCTACCTTTACAGGAAGTGAGAAAAAGGAATTTTAGCAGTATTTGCATTTTTCTTTACAAACTCAAATTTTTACTGTATAACTGAAAAATGTGTCAGGGTTTGAATCCCTGCACTAATATTTAGTTGCATAACCATTATTTCTGAGAACTGCTTCATATCTGTGTTGCATGGAGTCACCTGTGAACAGGTATTCCAGCCCAGGACCATTGAACTACATCCCATAATTCCTCTGCATTACTGGGTTTGGACTCAGAAACAGCATTTATGATGTCCCCCTACAAGTGTTCTTTGAGATTGAGGTCCGGTGGTTGGGCTGGCCACTCTATAACATCCATCTGGTTCATCTGGAACCAAGATTTTGCTCCTTCCTGGTGTGTTTGGGTCCTTGTCTTGTTGAAAGACCCGTTTCAAAGGCCTTTCCTCTTCAGCATAAGGCAACGTGACCTCTTCAAGTATTCTGATGTATTGAAACTGATCCATGATCCCTGGTATGTGATAAACAGGCCCAACACCACAGTATGAGAAACATCCCATAACCAGCATGCTTTACTGTCTTCACAGTGGACTGGGGCTTGATTTCAGTGCAGGGGGGTCGGAGGACAAACTGTCTGCTTCTCCTTGACCCAAAAAGAACAGTTTCCCTCTCATCAGTCCCCAGAATGTTGCTCCATTTCTCCGTTGGCCAGTCAATGTGTCCTTTGGTTGTTTCCCACGTCGGTCAGGCTTTGGATGCCATTTCAAGACATTTGAAATGATTTTGGCAGAGCAGCTTATGATCTTCTGCACTTCTTTATATGTTTTCCCCTCTCACATCAACTTTTTAATCAAAGTCCTCTGTTCCTCAGAGCAATGTCTGGAACGAGCCATTTCGCTGAGTATTTCAGCGTGAAATGCACTATAACCAGCATGCACAACATGTGCTTCCTTCCTTCCTTAAATATGTATATATACAGTATATAGATTAAATATGGGCAATAACTGACACCTGTTTCTACACAGAATCAATCAGCTCACTAATTGAACACAACACTGCTATTATTATGAACATGCTCCTTTCAATTACAGATTCAATTCCACAGAATGAGCAGTATGCATGTCGTGACTGTTGGTTTTCTAGGACTTTTATTATTTGCCTTGTAGAAATATCACTTTACCAAAAATATGATTCATGAGTTTAGTGATGCTATTATTTTGAACACAACTGTACATCAAAGCTATTTTTTAAACATCCTTGACCACGACATATGCGCCTTGGTTTTTCAGAGGCGTCAGTGATGCTCAACAGTTTTATCCAGAGCACAGCAGAAAGCTCTGCTGAGCTTCAGAAATGCTTGAGGAAATGGAGCTTGTGTTGACAATACCACATTACACTACCATATTACTACTTACACAATACTGCTGGCTATACATTTGATTTAGCAAAACGACAACCTCAAACAAAAGGTCAAAGGTCAACTGTGCCCCTCATTGCTAATGGCTATCAGGGTCAATGGTTCTAATTTACTTTACTGGAGTAGAGCTGTTCGAGAAACATGAAGACAACACGTAACCCCTACAGATACCAGTGAAAGCTAAAAATCTTTTACAACTTTCCCGCACTAAAAATCCTGTATGATCCCCCATTTGTTACTAAACATCTGGCTAAAGGCTGGCAACAAAATGGAGGCCACACATAAATTGATCAAAAGTAGTTTATTTATCACAAACTAACCAACACTGGATGTTACATTTACCATATGCAACTCCATAATAGTGTGATCGTAGATAATTAAGAAAGGTAATGCGTCAGTCAAACAATGTTCCATAGACATGCTCTAAATGTTGTTTCTAGTTAAGATAGAGCTCTACAGCATGGCACCTCACTAACTCACTCTCTTGGTTTTTCTCTGTTGATAGAAACGGAGAGGAAGAGGAGTCAAACGTCACCGCTGTCAGCATTGTGACAAATCCTTCACAACGTCAGGATATTTAAAGATTCATCAGAGAGTTCACACTGGAGAGAAGCCGTACAGCTGTGATCAATGTGGGGAAACTTTTTCACGTAGTGGAAGCCTTAAAACTCACCAGCGCATTCACACTGGAGAGAAGCCGTACAGCTGTGAACAATGTGGGAAAACCTTTTCTCAGAGGGGACACCTTAAAATTCACCAGCGTATTCACACTGGAGAGAAGCCTTACAGCTGTGAACAATGTGGGGAAACCTTTTCTCAGAGTGGTAGCCTTAAAACTCACCAGCGGATTCACACTGGAGAGAAGCCGTACTGGTGTGAACAATGTGGGGAAAGGTTTTCTCGTAGTAGTCACCTTAAAAGACACCAGCGCATTCACACTGCCTCGTTGTGAACATGTTTCAGAGCCAAGCTGTTTCCTCCTCCTCATGCCCTGATAGCTGTGTTGTTATATTCTGATCTTCTCTCCACATTGAAGGCTGACCTGCAGTAACTTTATCTTCTGATCAACATGTATGTTATTGTGGATCAGCTGGACTGTTTTCTGCCTTTCCTCAGAACCCTTTATCATTTAGGCACCATTATCAGTGCCTGAACCCATCCTTTTAAAAATCTATTTTTCAAATGTATATATCTTTAAAAAAGGAGCACAAAAAGACAGCCAGCAACATTTAAGAACGGCTTGTTTATTTCTATATGGTCCAAATTAAATGTAATTTTTTAAAAATATTTCTCCAGTAAATTGCTTGAAGAAGAAGGCCCAAAGGCGAAACATTAAGACGTTTAAAGATGTTTTGGTTGGAAAACGTAGACGTGTTTGAAACTTTTTGATTTTGTTAAAACTTTCTTCTCATCTCTAGAAACATTAATTGGCCTAAATAAATTGTACGCTCTCAAGTTATTGTTTTGTAGTTCAAATAAAATAAATTAAACGAGGCCTCATACTGATTATTTGTGACTTGATATGGTGGATTTATCCTTCCTGCCGTTTCTGTGTTTAAACTCCTTGACAAGAGAACGTTTCCATCCACTAAAAGTGCTGAAAGACTCAGATTATTATTCTAAGTGTGTGACAACATTATGGGATGGATCCCTACAGAGATAGACCTTTTAGATAGAAAAATGAAGGGGATTTTCTTACTAAACCAAGTGATATAGCAAATTGTGTCAATGATTATTTCATAAATAAAATAAATAATCTTAAAAATACTGCACAGCTACACAACACGGATTTGTCAAAAACATTGACAAATAAGATCCTGGAAAGTAAAACATGTAGCTTCTGATGAATTGTAAAACAAACCACATGGTGTGGACTATCTTGAATATAAGTGGATTAAGCCAATAGTTTCAATCATTGTTCCTACTATTGCTCATATAATTAATATGTGTTTTATGGAAAATATATGTCTGCAAGCATGGAAGATATGTAAAGTTGTGCCAATACCAAAGAATAAGAAAATGCCTTTCTCTGGATCAAACAGTAGACCAATAAGCTTATTACCAATTCTCTGTAAAATAATGGAAAGAATTGCTTATGAACAGATTCAGTTTTATTTTTTTAAATAATTTAATTACAGTTTTTCAGCTTGCATACATACAGATGAAAACACTCAACAGCCACTGCCCTGACTCAGATGGTTGATGACTGGTTTAAGGATATGGACGAGAGGAAAATAATAGGTGTTGTGGTGCTTGATTTTACTGCAGCATTTGATATAATTGACCACAACTTACTGTTAAAAAAATTGCACAAACCGCATTATTATGGATGGAAAATTATTTTACTTTAATGGAAGTTTTTCAGGCTTGTGGAACATGGAGTTCCTCAAGGAAGTTGTCTTGGGCCACTCCTCTACACAATCTTTACTAATGATTTACCATCTGTTTTAGATAAAACGAGCATTTCAATCTTTGCTGATATCTGATATCTACTATATATTTATCAGGAACTGATATTGGTGATCTAAATACTAAACTACAGAGAGAGTTACAGTCAGTGATTGACTGGATCAGGAGTAACAAACTGATCTAAATGGATCTAAAACTACTAGTTTAGTGGTGGGAACTCATTTTTCTTTAAGTTCCAAACCGAAACTTGAACTCAGTATAGAGCAAACTTCTGTGGAGCAAAGAGAAGAGGCTAAACTTATTGACAATAGATTGTGTTGGGACAAACATGTTCAGAAGCTGGTAACTAAAATGGGCAACACCTGGTCAGTTATTAAAAGGTGTGCAAACATCTTCACACCACAGATAGGTAAAAAAGTTCTTCAGGTTTTATTTTTTTCACATATGGATTACTGCTCAGTGGTGTGGTCCAACACTTCAGCAATTAATATGAAAAAATTACAAGTGATTCAGAATAAAGCTGCACATGTGGGTCTCTCAGATGGGTTTAGATCAAATGTTGATAACATGCATGAACAACTCACATGGCTTAAAGTTAAAAATAGATTTGTGTATTCGCTAATGTTTTTTTTACATAACATAACAAATAAAAAACTTTTTACTTTATACACAAAACTGTCCTTTAGTACTGCTACACATCATTATCCAACGAGGCGTGCAGTAGGAGGGAGTTTTATTTTACCTAAAGTGAAAACTAAATCAATTTAGCGTTCTGTCAGGTACAGAGCGATGTGTGAATGGAACTCTCTCCCAACGACTATCAAACACAACTCTCAGTATGGTTTAAAAAATCACTTAAGACATATTTATCTCAAAGGAATTAAATATGTAATTTAAAATTAGTTTGTTATAGGGCTTTTGTTATCTTATTTCTTAAATTGATTTATCTATTCGGAGTAGTGTCTTTTATTTTATTTCTTGTATAAATTGCGTTAACTTTAAGATTTAATTATGGTTAGTGTTTTCTAATTTATGTCTGTGTGTGTGTAATGAAATGTCACAAAGAGTATTGTCAAAGAAAGGATTGTAGGACCCCAGGAAGAAAAGCTTTTAGTTCATGCTGAAGCTAATGGGGATCCAAATAAAACAAACAAACAAGTTTACTTCAACATTTTTCCCGGGTAGGGGTTTCTGTAGAAACATTCAGGGGATGTAGCTCAGTGGTAGAGCGCATGCTTTGCATGTATGAGGCCCCGGGTTCAATCCCCGGCATCTCCAACAAGTGTTCTGTTACAACAGTCTGTAAAAGAGCTGCAAACCTCGTATTCTGAAAGACTAAAAGGCAATGTCCTTGTGTTCATGGTAATTAATGCAAAAATCAGTCTCAATGACCAGATGTGTTGCAAGATTTACAGTGAACAGTGCATTGTCCTAATGGGGATCAAATAAAACAAACAAACAAAATGCGTTAGCAATTTTGCATCAAGGAAATGTGATCAGTCAGTGACTAGAAGGGCAATGTTCAAGTAGTTTGTTTGGCATGTAGTGTTTTTATGGCAACACTGCCAGATTGAGCTGTCTGATTATATTGAACAACAGACTACTTTTGACGCAAAACATTTTACCAAAATTGGAAATTGAATTTTGGTAAAAAGGAAATGCAGCTTAGATTTGTCACTGACTTGAAAGGCTATGGTCAGGTAGATTGTCATGGGGTCTTTTCATGGCTCCACTGACCAAGTTTCCGATAGCGTTCTTCTCTTATTCAATGATCTTAGAAAAAGTAAAAGAAATTTGGAAACTTTCAGGGGATGTAGCTCAGTGGTAGAGCGCATGCTTTGCATGTATGAGGCCCTGGGTTCAATCCCCAGCATCTCCAGCAGGTATTCCTTGTCCAGTCTGTCAAAGAGCTGCAGAAGCTCTTATTCTGAAAATGAAACAATGCAGCGAGTATTAAAAGGCCATAAAGTGGATGATTAACTTATCAAAACTTATCAAGTGTCTAAAAACTCGGTGCACTTTACCCATGTCCTGCTTTACTCAACAATTAAAAAGGTTTAGTGCATTTTTGAATAGCACAGTGTTGTGGGTTGCCGTGACCTCCTTGCATTTATGGTAATTAATGCAAAATCAGTCTCAATGCCCAGATGTGTATCAAGATTTACAGTGAACATGGCATTGCCCAGTGATGGTGGTATAGTGGTGAGCATAGCTGCCTTCCAAGCAATTCACCTGGGTTTGATTCCCAGCCATTGCATTAGTTTTCATTTTGTGGGTACTTGCTTTATTTGTGAAGATTAGCCGGAAAGGTTACTCGCCCAACCCAATTTGATAAAATATTAGATCTCTGTTATGGTACAAATAAGGGAGCATATCAATCAATCAAGCTGCCTCCATGAGGATCCACAGACACAGGAAGTGCACTACGATTTGCACTCTGACCCTGTCTGGTAACTACTAATCACCAGTTGAAAAGTTTATCAACAGCGCAGAAAGCAGCAGAAAGGCAACAGGTGTGTTACTTTTCAACTATGATTTATAGCATAGCAGTGCAAGCATTTACCCCAGGTTTGATTTCCAGCCACTGCAGTTGCATTTACAGGTTTTGAAGCCATATACAACATTAACATTACATGTTTTACCCAGACTTCTTCTTTTATTCAGTGATATTTCAATTTCCTTGCGGAAGTCATCCCAAAAGGATTAATAAAGATAAGTCTAAGTCTATCTCAGAAAAAACTTCTAAAAAACTGAAAATCTTCAGGGGATGTAGCTCAGTGGTAGAGCTCATGCTTTACATGTATGAGGACCAGGCATCTCCAGCAGGTATTATGGTAGAGTCTTTAAAAGAGCTGCAAAGATATTACCTCCTGTGGTAATCTGACTGGTAGGGTTATAGAACGTAGTGGTAGACTAAGACCTCCTGTGGTAATCTGACTGGTAGGGTTATAAAACGTAGTGGTAGACTAAGACCTCCTGTGGTAATCTGACTGGTAGGGTTATGGAGCGTAGTGGTAGACTAAGACCTCCTGTGATACAAACTATGCAGTATGCTCTCTCTTTTCTACCTCAGACTATCAGACAGCACAACAAGCCCTTTAAATGTACATGTTTTACAGTCTCTATTTAACTGTATTTATGTACTTGTACTGTAATATATTTATTGTATTAGACTCTAGTTTTTATGGGTGTCATTGCGGGAATGAGCAGCTTAGCTTCCATTTTTAAAGATGAAACTTGTCATGCCATTAAGTTTGCTCTTCAGCAGGTAATCACACGAGACACGTTTTTAGCCCACCAATCAGATGGCTCATTTTGTTCCAACTACCGCCATCTTGGATTCTCTCGCTAAGCGAGCTGTCATTCTGCCTGATTAAGTACACACTTCTTCATATTCTTATTAAAAAATGAATGCATAACACTGTATAAACTATTATTTCTGTCTGTCTTTAGTCCCACTGACTTAACGCTGTGTGTTTACGGAGGTTTCCGAGTGTTTGTTGCTTGCAAAACGGCCGTACTGTACAAGTCCGCCGTCATTATAACTCCGGTCCGCTTCGGACTTTTTGTGCACATTTAACGTGTCTAAATGACTGCATAACGCTATATTAACTAGTACTTATTTCTGTCTTTAGTCCCACTGACTTAACGTTGTGTTTTGACGTCTATTTGTGTAATGTCCGAGTGTTTGTTGCTAGCTAAAGTGCCGTACTGTACATGTTAGCATGTCCGCCGTCAGTGTAACTCCGGTCCGCTTCGGACTTATTGTACACAAAAAACGTGTCTAAAAGAGTGCATAACGCCGTATAAACTAGTACTTATTTCTGTATTTAGCCCCACTAACTTAATGCTGTGTTTTTATGGCTCTTTGGGGAATATCTGAGTGTGTTTTTTGTTACTAAAACGGCCGTACTGTACACGTCCGCCGTCAGTATAACGCCGGTCCGTTTTGTTTTTTTGGGGACTTACTGTACACAAAATGCATTGTCATGTATAATACAGTGACTCTGTTTAATATTATTAATTACTGTCTTTTTATTGTCAGGCTAATCTTACATAAAACAGTGTGTGTTAACTGTGTTATCCTCTCTGTTACTGTGTGTTGTAGATTAAGACATCTTCTTAAAATAATTAACTGTAAGTACCACATGTCATTTGTTTTTAATCATTTTAATTTATTTTCATGTGGAAATATGTACTGCCAGACATTGTGTTAATGTTTATTCATTTATGTAAATGGAAATTCCTACATTCAGAAGGCGACACCACCAATGCCACCCTCATCCTGAGCCGGTGGAAGGTCCAGTTTGGTAAATACCAGGGGAAGACCTTCCACTGGCTGCTGGAGAATGACGTGGGCTACAGCGTCAATCTTGTGGCCTCCCACAAGAAGGAGCGAGAGAGGACAGGGTCTCAGTCCCCGCTGATGGCCAACAAGGTGGAGTGCTGTAGTCTGACTTACACAAAACAACTGAAAGTGTGATGATCTGATGACATTTTAACCTTTATCCCTTTGTGAACATGCAGGATGCCTTCACCCGCTACTCCTCGGCGTCCCCTGACTTTGCGGAGGCAGTCAGGTTTCACCAGGCGTTCGAGGAGGCTACTTCGTCCACTATGTCCGGAAGAGAGACAGAGAGCAGAGAGCCAGGGCGGCTGCTGCTGCATCCACCACCACCAGCAGCAGCAGCACCACCAGCAGCAGCAGCGGCAGCCAAGCCTCTGTCTCGGCCGCAAGCCAGAGAGCCAAGACTGTCTCACACTAAGTGTAACACTGTAAATCTGTCTGTATGATGTACCTGAATGTGTTTGTAATGTTGTCTCATTATAGATGTTGTTGTGTGTTTGTGTTATAGACCTCTTGGATCTACGCTTGCGGCCTTTGTCTCCGGGCGGCGTTCTCCGTCTGCGGTGGAAATGCAGGCCAAACTGAAAAAGTTGGCCCCTATGCCTACATTGCCAGGCAAGTCCAGCTTGAATTAAATACAGAGTTAAGCGTTTATACTATTGTATTCCCTGAGATCACTTTATAATATTCTGTTCTCTGTGTGGTTACAGCCTCTTCCTTCCGGCCCTTTAGACCAGCTCTTCCCTCCGCTTCCACTGGGGAGCCCTCGGATGAAGAGCTGGTCAAGGCAGTAGTTGATTTGGAGAAGTGTAAGTAATATTTTACAATTTGGCACATTGTTTATGTGGGCATGAAGTTCTTTATATAGCATACATATATGTATAAATGCATAATATATAATAATATCAATAACAATAATAACATAATATACAATGTACTGTCTATACATTTTAAAAATAACACAACAATTTTTGTATGTTACTGAAACGTTTTATTTGTCTTAAAGCCTCAGACGTACAGGCCCCTCTCTCGCTCCTGCATCCACCTCCTCCCCCCTCATCAGCGGCACAGAAGGGAGCTGGTGTCTCTGCCGGGGACGAGCCCACGGACAGCGAGCTGCTGGAGGCCTTACAGGACCAGGACCGGCCCCTGCAACCTCCAGCAGCCGTGGAGCAGACGGCAGAGACACCAGCTCCCCCGCCACGTCCTGGAGCTGCCAGTCCCCCGCCACGTCCTGGAGCTGCCAGTCCCCCGCCACGTCCTGGAGCTGCCAGTCCCCCGCCACCTGGAGTGCAGGAGTCAACGGAGCCAGCTGTCCTCCCTCCCCCGCCTCCTGCTGGCAGTGCTGAGGTAAGTCTGTCTGTCAAAACACAGAACAAAACACACACACAAGACTGCCCTTACACATCCAATGTTTTCCTTTCAATATTAAAGTGTCCTGTGTGGTTGTGTTGTTACCTCTCCAGCTGTTGCCTGCGTCCTGGCGGGCAGCTCTCACTGCGGAGCAGCAGCACTGGATCGGCCGGGTGCTGTTTACCAGGAGCAGCAAGGGGCGGTCCCAGCTCGTTAAGGAGTTAAACGTGTGGTGGTACCCTCCCCAGACCCTGCCAATCTACACCCTTTCTGGCGCCGAGAGAACCTGGAACACAAACATATTCTGCTTTTAGACTCTTGATCTTAAATCAATTGATAAATGACAGTGCAGATTACAACAGGTCAACACTGTTTTATGTTGATTCCTTTTATTTATTATTTTATTTTATTGTGTTAGTGCCTATTGTCAAATGCTGCTCAGATCTTTGCATTGGTAACCAATAAACCTCAGAAACTGCACTTTGTTTTGAAGCTTTATTATTAAGGATCATTTACAATGCACAACATATCTTCTAACCGTTACTTTAAAGTGTTTGTATGATATACACACAGTCAGATTAAGCTTGTTCACAACCACCACGTGTGCAACCTTTTATTGTTTGTGTCAAAATGCATTTTAGGATGACATTTCTTTCTCCACCACCTAAACCGAGGGCCCCTCATCCAGTCTCCAGTCATCCAGTCTCCAGTCATCCAGTCTCCAGTCATCCAGGTTCAAGTCATCCAGTCTCCTGAAATTAGACAAAACATAAAGCTTGACATTATTGATTTCATACTGCTTATTTCAACATTAAATCTTATAAAAGTTACAGTTTAGATGATGTATGTAAACTCAGATGAAGCTTGCAGACGTGTAGCGTTTCTACAACGCTGTTTTTGATGGCATCTTTATCGCCGCAGGCGGGGTTCGAACCGCCAACCTCAAAACTTCAAAAAAAAAGCCCACTAATTGCTTAATTGCTAGCCCCCCTCCCGCAGGAAAACAGAGAAGAACGCTCCATAAGCTTTGCGCAACAAACAGGACATACAAAGCACAGGAAATAGCAGAGGATGGTTTCGAACCACCGACCTCTGGGTTATGGGCCCAGCACGCTTCCGCTGCACCACTCTGCTCTGCTCGTATTAATTGGGGGCTGGAAAATCTGTAATTGACATTTTTGAGGCGAGGTTTGGGATCCTGTGGCAACCAAGGCTCCAACAGCTTACGGGTTGTAAAGTTAAACATTTGGTAGACCTTTCTACTATCTTTTATGTGAGCTTCCTGATTACTCATAAATTGAGTATTCACATGTAAGACTTGTGATTGGCTGGTGTTTAATGCAAAGAAAGGACTGGAGCAATTATTGTAGAGAATAAATAGGCTGACATTGAAGTATTGAGACAACAGTGACTAAAAATCTAATTCAATCTACATATCGGTCTTCTTAAAGATCTAAATAGATTTTCTCACCTCAGAGTCATCTGGAGGACGTAACCATTAGCTTCTGTCCCTCTGAACCCTGAGTGACAATCACTCTGCAGTGAATGAGATGCAGTTTCCCCCCCCCCCCCCCAGTCTAACCAAGACTATACTTTCAGGGATCATTTCTAGAGTTTCTGACTTGAGGAATGTGTTTCTAAAGTGTTTGGTCTCGCTGACCACGATGATGAGTCGTGATATTCCTTTTTGAGCGTGAAGCTGACAGAGAGTAATGATTCACTTCATATGCTCTCTGTCATTGATGATCGTTCTTTGCTTCTTTATGGAGCATTGAGGAAGGGAATATGATCAGAGTGGTGATAGTGGTAAATATGTGAAAAACTAACATCAGTGAAGGTAATGAAACATGCTAAGCTTTCTGATTAACTGAAGTTATAGTCAGTCTTGAAGTATGTTTAGTCCATGGTGGACATGGTTACTTGAAAGGGTTAACACCTACTTTGTAATGCCTTATGTCCCGTGTAAAAATGTGACCCGAGTTAAGCCATAATTCATTTTTATTTCTACCTTTGCTTTTACTACTTTGACATGTCAAAAAGGTCTGTTGTTTGAAAGCCCATCTCTACACATCCATGTTCAACTCCCACAGGTATTTCCACTTGACTAATCAGACTGTGTGGCCTTTACAGGCTCAGCTTGATTGACATGTATTAAAGGGGTGGAACGGTCCACTTAATCTCGGTGGATGGGATGGCATGTTGGACTGAAAAGAAATACTTTGGTGGAGACAGATGACTTCCAGTACCTATGAGATAATACAATACGGTTTGTGAAGGCACATCTGTAGTTTGGTATACTGTAATGATTTATCAGTTTTCTACTATTCTTGAAGTATGCCTCTTGTTGTCAGCAGGATTTGAACCTACACGAGGAAGACCACAATGGATTTCTAGTCCATCGCCTTAACCACTCGGCCACGACAACCTGAAACTTAGTGCTATACCTATTTGCACAAATGTCCATAAACTTTCTAATTGGTTAGTAGAAGTTACCAGACACGGGCAAATTGCAAATTGTAGTGGACTGCCTGCGTCTGTGGATCCTCGTGGAGGCAGATTGATTGATTGATATGCTCCCTTATCTGTACCATAACAGAAATTTATTATTTTATCAAATCTGGGTTGGGCGATTAACTTTTCTGGTTACTGCTTGACAAATAAAGCAAGTAACCACACAACAAATGTTACTGCAATGG
The DNA here is from genome assembly GCF_008692095.1 of Etheostoma spectabile. Classification (NCBI taxonomy): domain Eukaryota; kingdom Metazoa; phylum Chordata; class Actinopteri; order Perciformes; family Percidae; genus Etheostoma; species Etheostoma spectabile. The sequence goes on from NW_022603518.1 coordinate 28,900, forward strand.
CTGGGAATCAAACCCAGGTCAACTGTTTAGAAGGCAGCTATCCTCACCACTATACCACCATCACTGGCCAATGCAGTGTATGTTCTTAAACCTGTAAGCTCACTTTAAACTAGATGTGGAAAGTTGAAAGGTTGATTTTTTTCACCTGTGCTGTGGCTTAAAAACAGGTTCCACTGAGATTTGAACTCAGATTGCTGGATTCAGAGTCCAGAGTGCTAACCATTACACCATGGAACCTTTTGAAGTGTTGCAAGGGTTTGCTAGTCAGTTTCTTTCATAATATCCACATGCGTGATGTTAAAGGCACACAACAATCACAACAAAGATGAAAAAGCAACAATTATAGGCCAACTTAAGTCATTTAGTAAGCAAAGCATTCAGAGGATGTGGGAAAAAGCAAGTCAAGAACAGGTTTTAAAGGACTTGCCATTGACAGTGATTTCAGCAGTAGATATGTCTACTGTGTACAAACACGTGGTAACTTTACATGTGTTGACAATAAAGATGCTCACAAAACGCTGTTAAATACTTAAATACAAAGAACTGCTAAGTTCTTTATTCCCAATATCATAGGAAATATCATGTCTCAGAAAAAGAGTAGCTGTCAGAAATAGGATTTGAACCCACGCCTCCAGTGGAGACTGCTACCTGAACGCAGCGCCTTGGACCGCTCGGCCATCCTGACTGATCCTACAGATGTTCAGAAGGACCTGTTTGAAAAATTATAATAAAGTAAATCAAACGTGTCATGATATAGGAGGTTCTCAGTCATCCATGTCATAGTTAACAAGGGAAGGTTTCTCAACTGTCAGCCCAAATATATGGGCGTCCATGGAGACATGGAAGAAAGTCACCAGGGTGGCAATGTGCTTGACAATGGCAATACATTGCACGGTATGTGAAGGCAATGTGCAATACAGGCCAAATCCTCTGGTGGGAATCAAGATCCACCAATGTTTCTGTCCACAATGTCCACCTGAATCACACAGAAAATGTTGGACACAGTGACCACTCCCCCACCCATATCTGTCAGTTGAAAGCTGTGGAGAAAGGGGGGTTCCAAAGCTAAACGACGTAGAGTAGAAAATCAACAAATAATTGTGATAATTAATCGTGATCTCCATATTGATCAATCATTTTGGTCATAATCACGCAGCCCAAAGAGATCTAATGTTTTATCAAACCAGGTTGGGCAAGTAACCTTTCTGCTGACTTCTTGTAAAATAAAGCAAGCAACATCACTCAAAGAAAGCTTCTGCAATGGCTATGAATCGAACCCTGGTCAGCTGCTTGGAAGGCAGCTACGCTCACCACTATACCACCATCACTGAACCATACAATGTTCACTTCAAATCTTGTAATACATCTGGGCATTGAGACTGAAAGTGCGCTCTATCACTGAGCTACAGCCCCTGATGATTCAGAAATTCCCTCCAGGGGATCCTGTGTTATCACATTCACAATAATGGGAAGTAAATGTTCAGGTGCTAGCTCCCTTCGATAGCTCAGTTGGTAGAGCGGAGGACTGTAGAGGCATAAAGCTGAAATCCTTAGGTCGCTGGTTAAATTCTGGCTCGAAGGAGCAGAGTTTTCCAGAGTTTCCCTTCAGGGATCAATAAAGAATTTCTGATTCTGATGTAGAGATGGACAGACGACCCAAAAGCATAATACTTCTTGCCAAGACCTAACAATAAACAAAAAAAAAGAGGTGAGAGAGATAGAGTTAAAGAACCTTTTTTCAGGACACCCACATTTTCATTGTGGTTACGAGACTGAATGCAAAGTGTGTATCCCCCATGTAACTCAAAGCCTATCACTTCCAGTCAATACTGTCAAATTTGGAGCTCCTTCAAGTTACATTAACAACCAGGTGACTCCTCAACATGCCCCCACCAACACACTGTTTTCAGTCTAAATGGCAAAGGACATTAAACCTTTAAGTTTACTGTAAACTGGATGTGGAAAGTTGAAAGGCAGATTTCCCCCCCCCTATACTGTGGTTTAAAACGAGGTTCAACACAGATTTGAACTCAAATCGCTGGATTCAGAGGCCAGAGTGCTAACCATTACTCCATGGAACCTCTAAAAGTGTTGCTAGTGTTTGCCTGGCAGTTTCTTCCATGAGATCCACATGTGTGATATTGAAGGCACACTAAAACACAACAAATGTGAGCGAATTCAGGGGATGTAGCTTAGTGGTAGAGCGCGTGCTTCACATGTTTGAGGCCCTGGGTTCAATCCCCGGCATCTCCAGTAAGTCTTATTGTCCTGAGTGTGGAAGAGCTCTTATTCTGAAAGAGAAAATTAAATGATGCAGCAGGAGTTAAAAGACAATAAAGTGGATGATTAACAAGTGTCTACCAACTCTGCACTTTACCAGTGTCCTGCTTTACTCAACAAAGAAAGGTTTGAGCAAATTTGTATAGCACAGTGTTGTGGGTTGCAGTGACCTCCTTGTGTTTATGGTAATTAATGCAAAAATCTGTCTCATGGACCAGATGTGTTGCAAGATTTGCAGTCAACATTGCATTGTCCAGTGATGGTGGCATAGTGGTGAGCATAGCTAGGGTCGCCCAACCCGATTTGATAAAATATTAGATCTCTGTTATGGTACAAATAAGGGAGCATATCAATCAATCAAGCTGCCTCCACGAGGATCCACAGACACAGGAAGTGCACTACGATTTGCACTTTGCCCGTGTCTGGTAACTACTGCTAACCAATTTATCAACAGAGCAGAAAGCAGCAGAAAGGCAACAGGTGTGTTACTTTTCGACAATGATTTATTCCGTAGAAGTGCAATCATTTAATTTATTTATCCTCCATGAGAATCCACAGTAGGCTATGTATCTATTTCTCAGCATTTACTTTCAGCCTGTGTTACAAGATTTGCAGTGAACGGTGTATTGTCCAGCAAGTGGGAATCGTTCCAGGTGAGGGTTGGCCTCCGCCAGGGCTGCGCTTTGTCACCAATCCTGTTTGTAATATTTATGGACAGGATATCGAGGCGTAGTCGGGGCGGGGAGGGGTTGCAGTTCGGTGGGCTCAGGATCTCATCGCTGCTTTTTGCAGATGATGTGGTCCTGATGGCATCATCGGTCTGTGACCTTCAGCACTCTCTGGATCGGTTCGCAGCAGAGTTTGAAGCGGCTGGGATGAGGATCAGCACCTCTAAATCTGAGGCCATGGTTCTCAGCAGGAAACCGATGGAGTGCTTTCTTTTATGAATTTTTGACACATTATACTATGACCTTTTTTAAATTTTTTACATACTATACTATGACTTTTTATGACTTTTTATGAATATTTCGACATATTACACTATGACTTTTTATGACTTTTATGAATTTTTTTACATACTATACTATGACTTTTTCCAACATACTGTGACTCTTTTTGAAAAGGGAAATTAGCTCAAATGGTAGAGCGCTTGCTTAGCATGCAAGAGGTAGCGGGATCAATACCCACTTTCTCCAGAGGACTTTAGATTCTTCCTGCTTTACAACAAGAAGTATAAATCTGGACTTGTTACGACATACTACAACTTTTTAGGAATATTTAGACATACTATACTATGACTTTTTATGACATTTTATGAATATTTTGTCGTATTATACTATGACTTTTATGAATTTTTGACACATTATACTATGACTTTTAAAAAAAGAATTTGATATACTATACTACGACTTTTTATGACTTTTTATGACTTTTTATGAATATTTTGACATATTATACCATGACTTTTATGAATTTTTTGTCTTACTAAACTCTGACTTTCATGATTTTATTGTCATACTATACAATGACTTTTTATAAATATTTCAACATAGTATAGTGTGACTTTTTATGAATTTTTCGACATACTATACTATGACTTTTTATGACTTTCATGAATTTTCGAGATAATATACTATGACTTTTTATGAAATTTTTCGACACATATGACTTTTTATGACGTTTTATGAATTTTTGTCTTACTATACTATCTCTTTTATGAATTTTTCGACACGCTCTAAAATGAATTTTTATGAATTTTTGACATACTATACTATGACTTTTTTTTTAAAAGGGGGTATTAGATCAAATGGTAGAGCGCTTGCTTAGCCCGCGAGAGGTAGCGGGATCAGTGCCCGCATTCTCCAGAGGACTTTAGATTCTTCTTGTTTTACAGCAAGAACTATACATCTGGACTTGTTACGACATACTATACTACAACTTTTTATATATTTGTCGACATACTATTGTATGACTTTTATGACTTTTGAGATACTTTACTATGACTTTCATGATTTTTTTGTCATACTAAACTATGCCCTTTATAAATATTTTGACATACTATACTATGATTTTTTATGACATTTTATGAATTTTTGTCATACTAAACTATGACTTTTATGAATTTTTGACATGTTATACTATGACTTTTTGAATATTCGTCATATTATACAATTACTTTTTTTGAATATTTGTCATATTATACAATGACTTTCATGATTTTTTTGTCATACTATACTATGACTTTTTATAAATATTTCGACATACTACACTATGACTTTTATGAATTTTTTGACATACTCTACTATGAATTTTTTCAACATACTATGACTTTTACTGAAAAGGGGAATTAGCTCAAATGGTAGAGCGCTTGCTTAGCATGCGAGAGGTAGCGGGATCAATGCCCGCATTCTCCAGAGGACTTTAGATTCTTCTTGTTTTACAACAAGAACTTTAAATTTGGACTTGTTACGACATACTACACTAAAACTTTTTAGGAACATTTCGACATATTATACTATGACTTTTTATGTTTTTGTTGACATTCTATCCTATGACTTTTATGACTTTTTTGTCATACTAAACTATGACTTTTTATAAATATTTTGACATACTCTACTATGACTTTGTATGAGTTTTTTGTTATACCACAACTTTTTATGAATTTTTGACATACTAAACTCTGACTTTTTATGACATTTTATGAATATTTTGTCATACTATACTATGACTTTTATAAATTTTTGACATGTTATACTACGACTTTTTTTGAATATTCGTCATATTATACTATGACTTTTATGAATTTTTTGACGTATTAAACTATGACTTTCATGAATTTTTGACACGTTATACTATGACTTTTTATAACTTTTTTGACATACTATACTATGACTTTTTATGATTATTTTGACGTACTATACTATGAGTTACTACGAGGCTTTGAAGACTAAAATTAATTTGTGGATGAAAATATATTTCAAACTGAATCATTGTTTTTTTTGACACACACGCACACACACACACACGCACACACACACACACACACACACACTTTATGAATAAACCTCAGATAGTTCAACCTGTTTTATTAGGAAGTTGTTTTACACTCTTTCAAAATAAAACATTCATAAGGTGCTCGGGTTTGAAAACGGACGCAAACAGAAAAATAAAAACAAAACTGAGTTCTTCTGTTCTCCAACAAGAAATAAGTACGAATAAAAGGATCTGTCTCTGTCTTCATGATGTCGGGTTGGTCCTCTGATCTGTCCCCGTCTTCTCAAGACGGATCTGTCCCCGTCTTCTCCTGGAAGACAGATTTATTATTTCAGTTTAATTATTAGGAATCAAAGTCTCTGTGTGTTGGTCCTTTGATCTGTCCCTGTCTTCTCCCTCTGATCTGTCCTTGTCTTCTCCCACGGATCTGTCCCCATCTTTTCCCTCTGATCTGTCCCTGTCTCCTCCCTTTGATCTGTCCCCGTCTTCTCCCTTTGATCTGTCCCTGTCTTTTCCCTCTGATATGTCCCCGTCTTCTCCCTCTGATCTGTCCCCATCTTTTCCCACAGATCTGTCCCCGTCTTCTCCCTCTGATGTTCCTTCTTAAATCTTTGTGGGTTTTTCCCAAAATTTTTAAAGCTTTTTCTTTTTTTTTTACACTTCACTTTTCCCATTTGTTGACATTTTTGTCTCTTTTTTACACTTAAAAAAAAATTCTTTTACCAAATTGTTTTCTCCAAATGCTATAAAATTGACCAAAAACTCCCAAATCCAATGAAAGTGTTAACCCAAATTTCTGATATGGAAACTTCTTTGAGACACAGGAAGCCAGTGTAAAGACTTCAGAACTGGAGTGATGTGATCCAGTCTCTTGGTCTTAGTGAGGACTCGAGCAGCAGCGTTCTGAATCAGCTGTAGCTGTCTGATTGATTTTTTAGGGAGACCTGTAAAGACCCCGTTACAGTAGTCAAGTCTACTGAAGATGAAAGCATGGACAGGTTTTTCCAAATCCTGTTGACACATAAGTCCTTTAACCCTTGATACATTCTTAAGGTGATAGTAGGCTGACTTTGTAATTGTCTTAATGTGGCTGTTAAAATTCAGGTCTGAGTCCATGACTACACCAAGATTTCTGGCTTTGTCTGTTGTTTTTAACATTGTTGTTTGAAGCTGAGCGCAGACTTTTAATCGTTCCTCTTTTGCTCCAAAAACAACTACTTCAGTTTTTCCTTCATTTAATTTCAGAAAGTTCTGGCACATCCAGTCGTTAATTTGTTCAATGCATTTAGTCAGTTTATGTATTGGACTATAGTCCCCTGGCGATAAGGTTATGTAAATTAGTGTGTTGTCCGCATAACTATGGTAACTTATTTTGTTTTCCATAATCTGAGCCAGTGGAAGCATTTTAAGAACCAGTATTAATGTAAAGAAAGGACTGGAGAATTTATTGTAGAGAATAAGTAGGCTGACACTGAAGTATTGAGACAACAGTGACTGAAAATCTAACTCAATCTACATATCGGTCTTCTTAAAGATCTAAATAGATTTTCTCACCTCAGAGTCATCTGGAGCACGTAACGATTAGCTTCTGTCCCTCTGAACCCTGAGTGACAATCACTCTGCAGTGAATGAGATGCAGTTCCCCCCCCCTCAGTCTAACCAAGACTATACTTTCAGGGATCATTTCTAGAGTTTCTGACTTGAGGAATGTGTTTCTAAAGTGTTTGGTCTTGCTGACCACGATGATGAGTCGTGATATTCCTTTCTGAGTGTGAAGCTGACAGAGAGTAATGATTCACTTCATATGCTCTCTGTCATTGATGATCGTTCTTTGCTTCTTTATGGAGTATTGAGGAAGGGAATATGATCAGAGTGGTAGTAGCAGATATGTGGAAAACTAACATGAGTGAAGGTAATAAAATGTGCTAAGCTTTCTAATTAACTAAAGTTATAGTCAGTCTTGAAGTATGTTTAGTCCATGGTGGACAAGGTTACTTGAAAGGGTTAACACCTACTTTCTTGACTTTGTAATGTCTTAAGTCCAGTGTAAAAATGTAAACTGAGTTAAACCGTAATTTATTTTTATTTCTACTTTGCTTTTCCTACTTTGACATGTCAAAAGGTGCATTGTTTGAAAGCCCATCTCTACACATCCATGTTCCACTCCCACGGGTGTTTCCACTTGACTAATCAGACTGTGTGGCCTTCACAGGCCCAGCTTCATTGACATGTATTAAAGGCGTGGAACGGTACACTGAAGTCCCGGTGGACGGGATGGCATGTTGTAACGAGGTTTGAGTACATACAGCAAATACTTGAAGCCAGGTTACTCTACGAGTGGATATGGGGCGTTGAAGGTGATGTGGAAATCCTGATTGATTCAGGGATTTTTTTGGCCCTATTTGTATTTGGATCTAAAGGCTGGTTAACCATTGTAGGGAGGAGACGTTGGACAGTTTAGTTTTAGTTTAGGAGAGGCTGCTCTTCCTCAGTGCTGCTGGCTCTGACTCATATGAAGGGAAATATGGGGCAAAAGGTGAGAGCTTGCAGAACAAAAATATCTGAACTCATATGTTTAAATTTGCACTTGCAAAATTATTCACACACGTGTGATCTTAATTTGATGTCACACAATGAAAAAAAACACGAGAGCTTGTAAGAAAAATCTGGATTTGTAATTTGCACTTGTAGAAAATATTCACACACCGGTATTCTGAATGGGAAGTCACAGAAAAAATATTCACAAATGTGTAGATTGATATTTCCATGAACAGAATGACCGCTACAAGCGTGTAGTGCAACGTTTACTTGTGTACTTTTTTTTAAATTCTGGTTCATTTTCCATCACAACTACAACTCAGTGATGACAACCTCTCAGATTAATTTGTACCTGTGGACTGAGTCTGTGGAGCTCTGAGCCAACAGGACGGGGGGGGGAATCAGGGTTCTATCACCAGATGAGGGACAACTCTGTCTGGCTTATTTATGTAGCATGGAAGCTAACGTTAGCTAACCAGCCAACGGCCAGGCCAACTCACAATCGGACTGAAAATTGTTCTTAAAAAAATGCTAATAAACAGTAAAAAAACTAAAAAATAACACTGTAATATATTTCTTGTCCTGCCTATGCACCACCTGTCTGTACTTTGTATATCACATTGCACTTTTCTGGTTAGACACAAACTGCATTTTGTTGTCTTTGTACTTGATCTAATCTAATCCCAAAAAAAAGATGGATGTCTTTGCACAAGAGCAGTACACATAATTATGCGCCATTTGGGAAGTCATTTTCTCTAACTCCATTAACTGTGTGTTCAGCAACTTCCTATTATTTAACCCTCTGAGACCTAAGGTCATTGTTATAGCTCATTGTCCGTCTGCTTCTATTTTCTATAAAAGCTTGTAAAATATCAACCCGGGTGTCAAGGGGGGGGGGTTTCTCACCTCAGAGTCATCTGGAGCACGTAACGATTAGCTTCTGTCCCTCTGAACCCTGAGTGACAATCCCTCTGCAGTGAATGAGATACAGTTCCCCCCCTCAGTCTAACCAAGACTATATTTTCAGGGATCATTTCTAAAGTTTCTGACTTGAGGAATGTGTTCTAAAGTGTTTGGTCTCGCTGACCACGATGATGAGTCGTGATATTCCTTTCTGAGCATGAAGCTGACAGAGAGTAATGATTCACTTCATGTGCTCTCTGTCATTGATGATTGTTCTTTGCTTCCTTATGGAGCATTGAGGAAGGGAATGTGATCAGAGTGGTATTAGTAGATGTGTGGAAAGTTAATGGAAAAAGGCACAATAAAATTAGCTAAGCTATTTAATTAGCTACAGTCATTGCCAATCTTTAAATATTTGTCTTGTCCGTGGTGGACAATGTTACTTGAAAGAGGTTAGGGTTACCGCGTACCGGACTCCATTCAAGGTCTCCAAGAAGGCCAAATACTCCAAACTCTTGTTTGGTGCATATGCACAAACAACGGTCAAAGTTTCCCCCCCATCACCCGCAGGCGACCCTCTCGTCCACCGGGGTAAACTCCAACCCAGTGGCGCTCAGCTGGGGGCTTGTGAGTATCCCCACACCCGCCCGGCGCCACACACCCTGGGCAACTCCGGAGTAGGACAGAGTCCAACCCCTATCCAGGAGTACGGTACGAGACTGTGCGTAGAGGTAAGCCCCACCAGATCTAAGTGGTAGCGCTCCACCTCCCGCACAAGTTCCGGCTCCTTCCCCCACAGAGAGGTGACGTTCCACGTCCCCAGAGCCAGCGTCTGCCGCCCGGGTCTGTTCCGTCAAGGCCCCTGACCTTTGCCGCCACCCATATGGCAGCGCACCCGACCCCAGCGGTTCCTCCCACAGGTGGTGAGCCCATGGGATGGAGATAGGGGTTCCACGTAGCTTCTTCGAGCTGTGCCCGACCGGGCTCCGTGGCAAACTCGGCCACCAGGCGCTCGCTGACGAGACCTCCGTCTGGGCCTGGCTCCAAACTGGGGACCCAGGCTTCCTCTGGGCAGGGTCACTACCTCGATTATTAATGGGGTTTTTGAACCATTTGTTGCCATGGTAGACCCTACCAGGAGCACACAGCTCCATCCAACACAGCTCCATCCAACACAGCTCTCAGGTTCATAGGGACACACAAACCTGTCCACCACGATAAGGTGATGGTTCCCCGGAAAGGATCATCATAATATTATAATAAAATAAAAAAAGGGTAACTCAATCCCCACAAACTACAAAATAATATAAAAACGGAATGAACCATGTAACAAACAAGGTCAAATATTGTGATACCAAATTCCAATCAAACACACCTAAAATCCTATCAATTGTAGTTTAATCTAAGTCATTGGTCTGGGGATCCAAAGGGGTCCCTGAGGGGTATGGGGTCCCCAGCAAAAGGGAGAATGACTATTTTTATTATAATCCAATGCCATTTGTAACACCATGATCAGAATGTCTGACTATTTTAATCATGGATTTAATTCACCCATTCTGTCAAATGGGGTCCATTGGCCGAATGAGTGTCAGTTTGGGTGTCCTTCACTGGATGTGAAAAAGTTTGGAAACTACTGTTCTAGGTTATGATATCAATGGCCCAAGTTTAATTGGCGTCCAATCGGCCTAAAAAAGCGATGTTTAATATTCTAACACGTGCTTTAACATTTACTGTGTGGGAAATAGATTCTTTTTATGAACAGTTGAGACTAATCCACACCCACAATGTGAGTTTAAAAAGCCCCCCTTAAAATGTATGTAACAGCATTTTGTTGTGAGGATAACTTACAAAATTAATAAATTAAACCTCTGTTTTGATTTCAATAAGTTATTTTTAAACTTAAACTTAACTTTAAACAAAACTAAATGCATTATATTTGGAAATCATACTACAAATACAGATGTTAAATTAGTAATTGATAAAAAAAACAATCAAAAGAGTCAAATTACATTTCTGGGGGTTGAACTTGAATCCAAACTGTTTTGGAAGCCCCTTATTAAATATCTGTGCATGAAGATGGCCAGCAGTACTAGTATATTGAAAACAACTACAACTACATATTGACCCAAAATATATTGCATACTCTGTACTGCACACTTTTTACCATATTTGTTATATTGTGTAGGAGTTTGGGGAAATACTGTACCTAGAAAGTAACTTACAAATATTTGCACATTGCAAAAAAGAGCAATCAGGATAATAAATCACTTACATGAGCATCTAATCATCTGTTTTTAATTCACATTTGTGATATTTATGGACATCGTTACATTCAAAACTGCACAATTTATGTTTAAAGTTAAAGAAAATAATTGATCATGTAACATACGCCCAATGTTGAAGGAAGAGCCGGGGGAAATCATCTAAGAGGACATTGTGAACTACTGTTAAAAGCACGTGTGTTTCAGTTTGTGGGGTGAGATTATGGGATGGACTGAACAATGACATCAAATAGAGCCATAATATCATTTAGTTAAAAAAAGGATTATAAAAACATTACTGGACCAAAACAGAAAAGAAATCGAAACATAGGAATGGAAATGTAATGCAAGGTATTGTTGTATAAGTATTTGCATATCGTTTTACTTTGCTATAAGATGATTTTGTGACACAGGGTCATTTCAAATTGCTTCCATCTGCTCCTTCTCAACTAATCCTTATTTTTGTATATATATTTATATATAAATCAGGTTTGTATTGTATTTGTTAAATACTGATTGTTTGTTGTTTCATTCCGTGGTTTTAATTCTTTGTTTTCACTGTTGTCTTGCAACACTGTTGTTTGTTCGAGATAAATAAATAAATGAAACAAGTTAACTGGACAAATACATTTCCCGTATTAGAGCCGTATTAGAAGCATATTTTGTAGCTTTGCATTTATGGTCTATATGTGCCTTTTAAGTTTTACATTTTTCCAGCAGGAATCTTCTTAAAAAATCTAACAACCACTCCTTTGATTTGAGGCAGACTCAGGCCGTAAACTAGAGGGTTATTAATGGGGGGGACCATCAAATACTCTAAAGATAAAACAACTGTGATGATAGGATTCATTTTTCCAGCCTCAAATCGAGTCAATAACAGCTCACAGAAGACAGAGAGAGAATAGGTGGTGAATGTGATGATGTGAGGCAGGCAGGTCTGGAACGCCTTTCCTCTGAAATCAGACGAGCTTCTTCTGCAAACAAGCAGGATACGGAGATAGGTGTACAGGACAAAGAACAGGGGGGTTAACATGGTTGTGACTAAAAGAAACTGACCTGTTATGTTAATATGAGTTATGTCCACACACGAGAGGTGAACCACAGACCAGTTGGAACAGAACAGCCTATTCAGGTTATTGCCACACAGCGGTAATCTGACAGTAAGATAGAGACCCAAACCCCCAACAAATACAGGGTAGAGCACGGCAAAAATCACAAGCTGTGTTACCATCTTAAATGTCATTTTACTGTGATAGTGTAAAGGCTGGCAAATAGCAACAAGTCTATCATAGGCCATGATGCTGAGGAAAGTCATCTCACATAATAAATAGTTGTTAATAACATATATCTGAATGAAACATAATGGACGTGAGATTAAATGAGTGTCAGACAGAATGTCCATCAGAAACCTGGGGAAGAAGCCGGCTGAGCCGTACAGAGAGTTAAAAGACAGACAGCTGATAAAAATATACATGGGCTGATGCAGAGACTTCTCCAGACAGACTGTCAGAATAATGACAACGTTAGCAGAGACAATAGTCATGTGGAGCAACAGACACAGACTGAAGTACAGATACCTGAGGGGCCCAAAGTCTGCAAACAGAGTGAACCGAAAAAACAAAGGATTCAGGCTGTTGTTGCTCATCATGTCTGCACAACAGCAGAGCTGGAAGAAGAGAAGTGAGAACAGATGGAGATACAGTAAATGAGATTACAATTTTAACAGCAAGAAGTCTTATTTCAACACTAGATTTAACACTATCTGCATTTATGTAAGTTGCATAAAGTGCGCATTTCTAACAATTGTGATAGTTCAGAAAGACAAAACATGGACATGGGAGAAAAAAGGTCAGTGTCACATGAACTAAATGCACAAGCAACCTCACATGTTTCATTGAACAATATTAGAGTTGAATGACTGAAAAAGAGATGTCTCCAGGTTAACAAGGCTCAAGCATGACAGACGTTCAAAAGGTTCTTTTCCACAAGTGATATATTTGCAATTAAATTCAACCTTTGGGAAAAGCTTTTAGCGTAGTGAAGTTCTCCACTTTTGTGTCTTATAACAGCTGATATGATCAGCTGAAACAATATACTGTATATAGTGTTCATATGTGTCCTGTGGTCTGTCCAGCAGGTAAAAGACATTCAGAAAACAGTCTTTGCATCAGTGTATGTGAACATTTAGAATAACACACAGCACCCTCCCCTGACTGCAGCAGACTGAAGCAGCAGCTGAACCTTTATCCTGTTTTGCTGTTACACTGAGAGCAGCAACCTGGACACACAGGGTCCAAAGGGAGGGACGGTGTGTCACACACTGATTACGCATTTTTGTGTTATGTTGCATCAGTATACCCAAGCCCAGACTTCCAAGGCCAGAGATATACTATGTGTCACTCCAACCCACGGTGCAATAAGGACAACAAGTATGAATATTGAAGATAAACATATTGACATTTGAAATACGAAAATAAGAGTTCCTCAATGTTGTTTTTGATGTTGTTGTTTTGTTGTTGAATGTTCTGAATGTTCAGATTCAAGAGTTCTTGGGGTCTTCACAGACACCTTCAACCAGGCCGAAGAAAAGCGGCAGAAGGAAGATGACCCGACCGCAGCGTGATTGCTGCTGAGGATGCTTATCATTACCCTGATGTAAATGACATCAGACCAGAGGATCGCACAGCGAGGCATCATTGCTTGAGGAGTCATCTGAAAGGGGCCCCATGCAAAAACTTTACTGACATCTCATAGTAGAACATTACAATGGACATGTGTTTGCACAACTTTGAATAAATGGCTCAACAAATCGCAGGTTCACACAACCATGTGTTAGTTAAAGATTTAATAAACATTAAGAATGTGCAGATGAACAATATGAATGTGCAGATAGATAAATTTATGTGGATGTTGTCTGATGGCTGGTCTGGGAGGATGTATGGGTGGAGGAGACTCAAAGGAGGGGGGTTCCCTTTCAGAAGCGCTTTTCGCCGGTCTACAGTCTACAGACCCCCAAAAGCGTCAGATTGTGTAGAAATGAGATTGTTGAGATTGTTGGGAATGTTGGGATGTAAGATCTGTATACCTGGGATGACCAGCGGCCTGGGAACTGAATGGTTTGGTCGGAGATGCCTGATCTGGCGGCTGTGGATGCTGTACCGATGCGGAAAGAGTGGCGGGAATAATGTGATAAGGCTGAAATGCAGAGAATTCTGTTCAGATGTTTTTGAAACCAGAATCGAGTGGCCATTTTGGAATACTGAAAAGTGGGTGTTGTGGAGATGCCTTGACGGCGTACCTGGAGCTGATGTATTTGATTAGTGGCTCGTTGAGGTAGGAGCTTAGGTGCAAGGCATAAATTGGGAAGGAAACTTCTAAATGTGAATATGAGAGAGTTTGAGGTGTGGATGGTGATGTCTGATAAACTGGGGATGAAGAGAAGGATTATAGACGGATTAAGTTGGTGCAAATTCAGAACACCTCAAAAGCTGAAAAAGCATTGGATGGAATGAGCATGGGTGATGGGGGAGGGGGGAAGGGGGGAAGGACAGACCAGCTGGAAAGAAGAAGAAGACCCTGTGACAACAGGCGTGATGCCACCGGCTGTGGCCGACGCTGGCGGGCAGGCCCGGCCCTAAACAATTTGTGCCCTAGGCAAGATTTTAGGTGGCGCCCCCTTGCATCACTGTACAGTTAACTGATGTTAAAACTAACAGATAGCGCTCGCTATTTATTGATTAGCCAACTATGTCATGCTAACGGCTAATGCTATTATCGATCATTGTTCTGCAACAGCAAAATAATATCATTATCATCATCACCTTTACTGGAACATTACCTCTGTCTTTGTCACGTTTTTCCTCCTCTTCTTTTCTTTTTTTCCTCCCCTGGGCACCAGACAGTTTAGGACGCTTTGACATTATGAGATTTAGATGCAGGTAAAAGAAGTCAGGCTTGTTTTTTTTTAATTAAGGTGACGTTATAGGTACAGCACAGGCCGGGCGCCCCCTGGTGGTTTGCGCCCTTAGCATTTGCCTATACTACCTAAGCTACAGGCCGGCCCTGCTGGCGGGGGACCCGGAAGTGCTGGAGGCCCGGTGGTCGTTGCTGCTGGGGGTAGCGATGGAGGCTGACGAAGTGGGCTGAGTGACTGGAGCAGCTGAGGCTAGGCCGAAGGAAGGGTAGAAGAAGGGATGAAGGGATGTATGCGCACAGGGTTTTGTGAAGCCTGCAAACACGAGGATGAAAAGGCAGAGATCGCCTGAGACATGACAGACAGAGGGAGCAGGCACATGGGGAAACATGACCTGACCCCCGCCAGTTGGAGCTGGTGATGCGTGCTGTGGCTGTCGAGGCATCGTGACGTCAGGCGTGATGCCACTGGCCGTGGCCGATGCTTGAGGAAAACCCAGAAGTGCTGATGGCCCGGTGGTTGTTGCCGCTGGGGGTAGCGATGGAGGTTGACGAAGCGGGCCGAGTGACTGGAGTCGCCGAGGCCAGAGAGAAGTTGTCAACACGTGAGCAAAAACATTTGGGTGTTGGGGAAGGGAGGGGGTGGGGATGGGGGAGGGAGGAATGAGGGTAAGGACAGACCAGTTGGAAGAAGAATGCTTATGAACGACGGGTATGATGTCTAAGCTGCTGCTGTGCCCTGCCACGTCCTGCTGTGCCTTGTAATGCCGAACAGTGCCCTGCTATGCCATGAACTACTATAAAGAACTGCTACAAACTACTATTTTTTTCTATTTTTGTTATTGCCACTCTTCATTAACCCCAACCGGCCCGTCAGACACCGCCTACCAAGAGCCTGGGTCTGTCCCAGGTTTCTGCCTAAAAGGAAGTTTTTCCTCGCCACTGTCGCACTGTTGCTTGCTCTGGAGGAAACTACTAAAACTGTTGGGTCCTTGTAAATTCTGGAGTGTGGTCTAGACCTACTCTATCTGTAAGTGTCTCGAGATACCTCTTGTTATGAATTTATACTATAAATAAAATTTAATTAAAATGTATTAAGTGTATCAGAAGCCTTATTTCGGTGATTGCCGAGCGTCACTGCACAGCCTCCAACTGAGCTTGAAGACGTAGATCTGACGTGAGCAACCTGTCATTAAAGTTGTAAGTCTTCTGGTAGCTGTCCCTAGTGTTCCTAGTTAATTAAATTTAATTTACATATAGTATAAAGTCATAACAAGTTATCTTGACAGTGTAGTTCTAGACTACTCTAATTTACAAGGACTCAATAATTCCAGAGCAGGCGGCGTGACAGTTGCGAGGAAAGAACTCGGACTGGATGGAAACTGTATACCTTTAGAGTCTCAGAGCTGTGTTGTGCCAAAAATAGGTTGATATGAAAAGGAAAGAATTGTGAAAATGTATCATAAATTGGGAGAAATACAGGAGAGGTTTCACCACAGGAGGAAACCAGCAGAGGGCAATGAAAAACAGCAGTCTCCCTGGGAAAATGGGGGGGGGGGGCTGGGGGGATGTGTTGGTGGAGTGCAGAAGTAGATGAAGTAGTCGGCAAAAATATTTGAGTTTTGCTACTAGCTCTGGACCTCTCGATATATCATCATACAAGTGTTTATTTGATGTGATAGGTGTGTTTTTTCTTATTATTTTAAAATAAATATGAAATTAAATGACCATTTACTTAATTTGCCTGTTTAGTGAGCCTCGTCACACACAAGGTCCCGTGAGATTTCTGCCTCTCTATGAATGATGTTTTGCAGCCCATTAGTGGCTCCTAAAGGCGGTGTACTGATCCCCTCTGGACTGGAAGTTTGTTCACACCTGTACGAGGTAGTAAGATGATGACATCTCAACCAATGAGGTATCACTGCAATCAAAGGTGTGAAAACAGCATGAAAAAAATCAACATTTGATGCAATCATTACTGAACAGTGATGTTTTTAGTGGATATTGTGTCTGCCATAAGTACAATAATTTAATCAATCGGAATGTTTTAGATCTTTAATAATAAAAGGGATCCAATTACCATGTGTGATGTCAGATAGGTTGCTGTCAGTCCCAAATCCACAGAGAATTATCTCCCGACTCTGCAGATCCTCTCAGCTTCGGGTTTTTAACTCAATGATTTTTGTGTTTTTAAGGCCCAACACGTTTCTAATTTCTTCATTCTCACAGTTTTCATGAGCTACCTTTCTTTAGAACTCTCTAAATACCCGCTGTACCAAAGTGTGGTGCTGCTCAGCACAAAGACACAGTTAGAGACGAGCTGGTGAACATGGATGATTTAGCAGGTAAATAGGGTTAGGGTTGTAGTGCAGCCGGAGCGTACCAGAATGTACGGAATAGCGGCCAAAGCTATTTTGATAGGAGACAAGCAGGAAGTAAGGTCATGTTGTAACATGTGCAGATTGTGGCTTGGCATTGTTTTGCTGAACTAAGCAGCGACGTCCATGAAAAAGACATTGCTTGGATGGCAGCACATTCGCTCCAAAGTTACTCCAAAACTTCATGCACCTTTCAGCATTAATGGTGCCTTCACATATGTGCAAGTTACCCATGCCATGGGCAATAACACACCCAGTACAATCACAGATGCTGGCTTTTGAACTTTGCGCTGATAACAATATGGATGCTCCTTTATCTCTTTGGCCCGAGGACATGATGTCCATGATTTCCAAAAACAATTTAAAATGTGGCCTCGTCAGACCACAGCGCACTTTCCACTTTGCGTCAGTCAATCTCAGATGAGCCCGGGCCCAGAGAAGCCAGTGGCATTACTGGGTGTTTTTGATAGATGTCTATTACTTTGCATGGTAGAGTTTTACCTTGCACTTGTAGATGTAGCGATGGACTCTGTTAACTGACAATGGATTTCCAAAGTGTTCCTGAGCCACGTGGTAATAATGTCCTTTACGTAATGATGCTGGTTTTTAATGCAGTGCCGTCTAAGGGATGTCATGGGCATTCAATGTTGGCTTTCAGTCTTGCCAGCTTACGTGCAGAGATTTCTGAATTATGGACTGGGAACAAAAAAGTTTTTTTGAAAGTTCTTTCAAAAATGAAAGCCTTAACATGAATCGAGGGTATCTGGGGTATCTGGTGTCATGTCTAGAAAGTTCAATAGATGTGCACAGGCCCGGGGAAGTGAGGGGCTGATGGAACAGAATAAAAACTACTGAGGCAGCCGTCGAGACACTGAGATGGAACGGCAGGTTCAAACTACAGGGGGCTCGAAAGTTTGGGCACCCGAGGTAAAAATTTGTATTAATGTGCATAAATAAGCCAAGAAAAGATGGAAAAAGTCCAAAAGGCATCAAATGACAGACTAGACAGTTGTATAATATGTCACAAAAAGTTAGATTTCATTTTCATTATTTACACTTCCCAAATAACAGAAAACAAAAAAATGGCGTCTGCAAAAGTTTGGGCCCCCCTGCAGAGTTAATACCTTGTACTGCCCCCCCCCCCCCCCCCCCGCTTTGGCAAGTATCACAGCTTGGAAATGCTTCTTGTAGCCAGCCAAGAGTCTTTAATTCTTGTTTGAGGTATCTTCGCCCATTCGCCCATCATTTATGTTGAGGTCAGGAGATTGTGAAGGCCATGGCAAAACCTTCAGTTTACGCCTCTTGATGTAATCCACTGTGGATTTTGAGGTGGGTTTAGGATCATTATCCATTTGTAGAAGCCATTCTCTCTTTACCTTCAGCTTTTTCACAGATGGCATCAAGTTAGCGTCCAAACTCGTGAAATGTTACCAATTGTAGAAAATGACAGACTTGGTTTGAATGTGAAAAGAACAACACTAAGTGTCAACAAACAACAGAGTCACTCAATTCTCATTGGCCGGGCATTGCCATTAGTCGCCTGGTACACGCCTGGCTGCATCATATGAGGAGCCATCATTCATTTTCATTTAGGCCACAGACGCACATGCTGCTGAGTCCTTTGTAGAAAGTATTCTTCAAGACAAGTAATAAGTTCAAGAATGGGCACATATCAGTTATTTTAGTGACACCTGTGTTGCTTGTTTATGAAGTTAATAAAATGGCCTAATGTGATCTTACAGTGCTTTGTGAAAATAATAATAAAAAGGTGGGGGCACATCATTGGGGTGAAGAGGCCTGATAAAACAATCAACCAACAGAAAGATGAGGCTCAGTCAAAGAAAAGTAAAAGAAGACGTTTTCCACACTAAACGGGACAGTTGGGGACAATGGCGAGGTTCGTGGCTGGTTGATGACAGCATACTCATAAATCCTTTAAGGAAAAACATTGGCTGGTAAAAAGCTTGTGTGGCTGGTGACCAAAATAGTTTACTTCAGGCCCTGCTGACCACCATATGGTACTAAAAAGAAAAACTACATTACACAATGTAGTCTTCAGCAAGTTTAAAGAGGCAAAGTTCATGTGAATGCAACAGCATGGTGTCTTAATGAGCAGAGCTAAAACTGAAGATCCAAACTCATTTCCCTATAGATCAGGGATTGGTGGGCTAAATGATCATTTACTTTGTTGTGTATAGTGGGCATCATCAGACACAAACAGTCAGGTCCCGGGAGATCTAATCCTCCTCTCTGTTAACGTCTTACAGCCCATTAGTGGCTCCTAAAGGCGGTGCGCTGAACCCCTCTGGACAGGAAGTTCTTTCACACCTGTATGGGTTAGTCAGGTGATGCCATCTCGACCAATGAGGTGTCTGCAATTAGAGGTGTGAAGACAAACAAGAGTCAGCATGAACCCATCAACAAGTGATGCAGTCATTACTGAACAGGACTGTTTTTTCAGTTGATATTGTGTCTAACATGAGTACAATCATGTATTTTATCGAAATTGTCTAGATCTTTAATAACAAAAAGGGATTCAATTAGCGTGTGTAATGTGAGAGGGGTCGCTGCCAGTCCAAATCCACAGAGAATTATCTCCCCACTCTGCAGCTCCTCTAATATCTAGAGAGGGTTTTTGACTCACAGTTGTTTTTGGTTTTTAAGGCCCAAAACATTCACGTTTTGTTCACTCTCACAGTATCATCAGCCCCTTGTAAATAGATGAAGTTAGAGACTAGCTGGATGTAGATTTAGCAGGTAAAGAGAGTTAGGGTTGTAGAGCTGCCGGACTGCCTCCGAAGGTGCAGGAAGTAAGTTCACAAAGTATAAGAGAGCCAAATTCTGAAAAAGATGGCAGGTTGGGGTGTCAAACTAACAGCTGGATCAAACACAGGACTTTTCCCAAGGACTGGGGATCATGTGTTGTTTGAAAATTAATTAGTGGGACCCCTGGTTAGATTAATTGGTACGGCACGTGACCATAAAAAGAGGCTTTTTCCTCAATACAGAAGTCCGGGTTTAACTCAACCTGTAGCAGTGTCCTGCATGTCTTCCCCCTCTCTCTCTCCTCTAGCTGTCCTGGTGAATAAAGGCCGAGATGAACCTCTCTCCATTATGAAGTTCTCATTGTCCATGGCGTTGTGGAGGAGACTTAAAGGATATTGGGGATGTTTAGGTAAACTGACTAGATACTCTCGCTGTTTCTCTCCTTCGCGGCTGTTCAACCGGCCTGTGGCTTGCATAAAAAAAAAGACCTAGGGCGTATCTTTATCGGAGCAGAGAGCCGATTCACGGGGACGCCCTGTGACGCAGCTAAAAATCTAAAAATCTAAAAATAGAGTCGTGAAGGGTAGTGACACTGAGGGTGATCACAAAAGGTAGCACTAACATTGACTAATTAGTGTGAAGGTAGTCTCAAGTTTACAATTAGTTTTATCTAATTTATGAATTTTTTTTTGAGGATACTTGTGTTTATCTGTTTAACTGATTTTGTGTAAAGCACTTTGAATTGCCCGGTTGCTGAAATGTGCTATACAAATAAAGCTGCCTTGCCTTGCCTTAGTTCGACAAACAGTTTTATTAGTTATTTGACTTAGTTTTCCATTTGGGTGCACACATTTAGTTAACTTGTCAGTTAGCTAATTTCAGGTTTGAGTTACATTCTGTGAAATTAAACCTTTCTTTTTTAATTTGCCAGTTCCTGGGGAGTTGCTACTGGGGCGTCGTTGGCTGACAGACAAAAGGACCTCCAATTGATTCTAAGCTGTTTAAATGGGAAGGATATTGGACGGACCAGTTTTTCCGTATATCATGGGGGTGGCAGAGTATTTAATTTTTGAATTGTGTGCTTTTTTGGCTATTTATACTTATAGTTAGTATTATTATTTGATTATCCTTAGTTCTTATTAGGTAACATTGGTTTAACATACTGTAGTTGTAGTTATTGTGGTTTGGCTATTTAATGTCTTGTCTACCCCTTGTATTTTTGTTTTGTATTTTTTTCAACCTCTATTTATTTTTTTGGTAATGCAGCGTGGGGAGGATGGAGTGAAGAGGAAATTGTGGGGAGTCTCAGGAACAACAGAAAAACAGAGGAGCAAGCAATGGCATGGACACTGGAGCTTCAGGAGGAGTCACAGGCACTGAGGGTGAAGAAAGCAGAGATCCAACGATGGTGGACCTGGCTAGCAGTCTTCGTGCCCACATGAGCCAGCAAGAGGCCCGTGACGCTCGGCTGAGGGAGGAGTCAGCACAACAGGAGCAGTGGTTTAGGGCATACAACATCAGGTCTAACTGCTGCAGCTGAGGTTGCAAGCCGCACTTCCCCAATTCTGGAAAACACATCAACAGCTCTGGCTCAGATGAACCTGGGCCCCAAGTCCAAACAGAACGGCACAAGAGTGTGTGCATCCTCTGCCTCATCAGTCAGTTTTAGTTCCCGTCAGAACCCAGATAAGAGAAATTTAACAGAGCATGATGATATTGAACACTTCCTAAACATTTGAGAGGATTGCAGCAGCATGTCTGTGGCCTATTTCTGACTGGGTCTTGTGCCTATTCCTCTCTTATGATTTGACTGTGTTAATGATGT